>NC_133329.1:220828490-221130276 GCF_042186555.1 Aquarana catesbeiana | reverse complement strand
CCAAGTACTTGCGGACAATCTGCTATCGGTACACCAACATCAGAGTGTATCAGGCAAATTTCCCTGCCCCAGCTGCTGCACCGCAAAAAGAAGTTTGCTCCCAGCCATCCACATGCCCAGCGGTTAAATGCTAGCTTGGCAAAATTGCTAGCACTTCAACTGCTACCTTTTCAGTTGGTAGACTCTGCCCCTTCCGTGAGTTTGTGGAATGTGTGGTTCCTCAGTGGCAGGTTCCCAAATGCCACTTTTTTCTCATGGAAGGAGATTCTCTCACGGAAGGAGATTCCGGCTCTCTACCAGGATGTGGAAGGCAATGTCTTGGCCTCACTGGACAGGGCGGTCAGCAGTAAGGTGCATATTACCGCTAACTCATGGTCCCGCAGGCATGGACAGGGACGTTACCTACGTTTCATGGCTCATTGGGTGACTCTTCTGGCAGCTGGGAAGGATGCAGGACAAGGTGCAGTAGTGTTGGAGGTTGTTCCACCACCACGCCTCCAAAATGCCACTACTAGTGATTCTGACACACCTCTCTCCTCCACCCCCTCCTCTTCTCCTTGGTCCATGGCCTCTTCCTGTGCTTTGTCCTCGGAACCAGCGGTGCTCCATAGGCGTTCAAGGGGATACACAAGTACGCAGGCCAAAAGATGCCATGCGGTGCTTGAGCTGGTGTGCTTGGGGGACAGGAGCCACACTGGGGCAGAGGTTCTGTCAGCTCTGCAGGGGCAGGTTCAGAGGTGGTTGATGCCATGCCAACTTAAGGCAGGAATGGTGGTTTGCGACAATGGCACCAACCTCTTCTCCGCCCTCCGACAGGGATAACTGACCCATGTGCCCTGTTTGGCTAAGGTGCAGTGGTTCTTGGGCAGGTACCCGGGCTTACAGGATGTCCTGAGGCAGGCCAGGAAAGTCTGTGTGCATTTCCGCCGATCATATAATGCCAGTGCTTGGCTGGCAGACCTCCAAAAAGAATTTAACCTGTCCAAGAACCGCCTAGTCTGTGACATGCCCACCAGGTGGAACTCAACGTTGGCCATGCTGCAGTGGCTGCACATGCAGCAGAGGGCCATCAATGAGTACCTGTATGACTATGGCACCAGGACAGGGTCAGGGGAGCTTGGTTTTTTCTCCACGCCAGTGGGCCATGATCAGGGATGCATGCACTGACCTGTCACCATTTGAGGAGGCCACGAGGATGGTGAGCAGTGACAGTGCATGCATCAGTGACACTGTCCCCCTTGTCCACCTGTTGGAGCACATGCTGCGTGGAATAATGGACAGGGAACTTGAGGCAGAACAGAGGCAGGAAGAGGAGGACTTCCTTAGCTCTCAAGGCCCCCTTTATCTAGACAGTGTTCCTGCATACCCACGATCACAGAGGAAGAGGAAAAGGAGGAGGAGGAGGATTGTGTCAGTATGGAGGTGGAGCCTGGCACTCAGCATCAGCAGTCTCTAAGGGATCATTTACAGTCCCAAGAAACACATGGACTTGTACCTGGCTGGGAGGAGGTGGCTGTGGATCATGTCGTCCTTAGTGACCCAGAGGACTGCGGACTGAATGCCTCAGCAAACCTACATTGCATGGCCTTCCTGATCCTGCAAAGCCTGCGGAAGGATCCTCATATTTGTGGTATCAAGGAGAAGGAACAATACTGGCTGGCAACCCTCCTTGATCCACGTTGCAAGGGTAAGGTTGCGGACCTTATCTTGCCATCGCAGAGGGAGCAGGGGATGAAACATCTTCGGGAGGCCTTGCAGAAAGGTCTGTGCAACTCGTTCCCAGAGACTGGGAGGTTACAAACTCCTGTTTCTGGACAACGTGTTGCTGAGGCTTCGGTCAGTCAAAGAAGGAGTGGTGGAGAAGGTGGCCATCTGACCGATGCGTTCAGATAATTTTTTAGTCTGCAGCAACAAGGTATGATCGGTTCCATCAACCATCACCAGCGTCTGTTTTACATGGTGCAGGAATACCTAGGACTGATTTGGACACCTTTCCCACCGAAAATCCTCTGGGTTACTGGGTCTTGAGGATGGATCACTGGCCAGAGCTTGCACAGTATGCAATTGAGCTACTGGCCTGTTCTGCATTCAGCGTTCTTTCGGAACGCACATTCAGTGCTGCTGGAGGCTTTGTAACCAATCACAGGGTGCGATCGACTGACCTTCATATAAATGAATCAGTCTTGGATCACCACCAGCTACCAAGCACCTGATGCTTATGTAACTGAATATTTTTTTTGAAATGTCAGATCCTTTCAAAGACTGCCTATGCTGATGCTGAGTGACTATCCTGTTATGCTGAGTAATTATCCTCTTTCTCCTCAATGATCATGCTGATAGCTTGTAAGAACATTTTTGATTCTGGGCGCCGCCACCAGTGCCTAAGGCCCAATTTTTCAGCCCCTGTTTAAAAGGGGCATGTAATTACAATTTTTGATGCAATTCTTTGCAGCAGAGCTAGTTCCCGCGCTCCAACTAGAGTATCTGGGAGGGGTTGCAGTGTTTTGGCACCAGCACCAGTGCCTAAGGCCCGATTTTTCAGCCACTGTTTAACAGGAGCATGTAATTACAATTTTTGATGCAATTCTTTGCAGCAGGGCTAGGTCCTGCACTCCAACTGGAGTATCTGTGAGGGGTTGCAGTGTTGTGGCACCAGCACCAGTGCCTAAAGCCCAATTTTTCAGCCACTGTTTAACAAGGGCGTGTAATTACAATTTTTGATGCAATTATTTGCAGTAGGGCTAGTTCCTGCGCTCCAACTAAAGTATCTGTGAGGGGTTGCAGTGTTGTGGCACCAGCACCAGTGCCTAAGGGCCAATTTTTCAGCCCCTGTTCAACAGGGACATGTAATTAGAATTCTTGATCTAATATTTCACAGCAGGGCCCGTTTCTGCACCCACCAAGAGTAACTGTGAGGACTTACAGTGTTGTGGCACCAGCACCACCACCACCACCAAAGGCCCAATTTTTCTGCCCCTGTTCAACAGGGGCATGTAATTACAATTCTTGATCTAATATTTCACAGCAGGGCCCTGTGAGGGCTTACAGTGTTGTGGCCACAACAACACCTAAGGCCCAAATTTCTGCTGAGCATATAGGGCAGGCCCCTACTTTCAAACATCCAACTTACAAATGACCCCTACTTGCAAATGGATGGAGACAACAGGAAGTGAGATGAAATCTACCTCTACGAAGGGAAATTCTCTCCTGTAAGAGGTAATATGGGAAAAACTTTTCTCCTTTACACTGATGCTTTATCACCAATCCTAGTTTCATTAATAACCCCAAATTTTCAAAAAACATTTGTCATTGAGACAAAAAAGTGAGGTGAAATCTTCTGAAGAGGAGCACAGACAGCAAAACAAATGTCACAGGGGTGATAACCCTTCCCTATATTTTCCAAAAAGCTTAAAATAGATTTTTTTTGCTGTAACTAAACATGTTAAAAATGTAACAGTTCAAAATTACAAACAGATTCTACTTATCAACAAACCTACAGTCCCTGTCTTGCAGAGTATATAGGGCCTGGCGGCCCCACACCTTTCCTTTTTTAATTTGGGTGCGGGGTTCCCCTTAATATCCATACAAGACCCAAAGGGCCTGGTAATGGACTGGGGGGTACCCATGCCGTTTGTCTCACTGATTTTCAACCATATTGCCAGTACCCGACATTACATTAAAGCTGCAAGCAGTTTTAAATGACTTTTATTCTTTTAAAAATGTCATTTTGTGCAGGGACTGTTCTAAGAACGGGAAACACATGCCACTTTACAGGCATACTATAGACACCCCCCAGGTAAGATATTTAAAGGAATATTTAACTCTTTTTTTTTACTTTAAGCATCATTAAAATCACTGCTCCCGAAAAAACAGACGTTTTTAAAACTTTTTTTGCATTGATACATGTCCCTTGGGGCAGGACCCCGGTCCCCAAACCCTTTTTAGGACAATACCAGGCAAATTAGCCTTTAAAATGAGCACTTTTGATTTCGAACGTTCGAGTCCCATAGACGTCAATGGGGTTCTAACGTTCGTGCAAATTTACAGTCCGTTCGCAGGTTCTGGTGCGAACCGTACCGGGGGAGTTCGGCTCATCCCGAGTTCTGAGTTCTGAATTCTGTGTTCCAATATCTGAATTGCAAATTCTAAATTATGTCGGCCGTGTTCCAAATTCCATGTTCCAAATTCTGTTTTCTGAATTCCATGTTCTGTGTTCCGAGTTCTGTGTTCCAAATTCTGAATTCCAAATGCCATGTTCCAAGTTCCAAATTCAGAATTCTGTATCCCAAATAATAAAAATTTTGTGTTCCTGAATGATGTATTCTGATTTCCAATTCTGTGTTCCTAATTCCAATTTCTAAATTCTGTGTTCCAAAATCTGAATAGCAAATACCAAATTCCTTCTTCCGTATTCCAAATTTCACTTTCCTAATTCCAATTTCCGCGTTCTGAATTTCAAATTCCATATTCTGAGTTCTGAATTCCGTGTTCCAACACCTGAATTGCAAATCACAAATTCCATGTTCCATGTTCCATATTCTATGTTCCAAATTCCATATTCCGAATTATAAAAATTCTGTTTTCCCGAATTCCGTGTTCCGAATTAAAAAATTCCTTGTTGCAAGTTATGAATTCCTTGTTCCAACATCCTGAATTGCAAATGCCAAATTCTGTGTTCCAAATTCCGAGTTCCGAGTTCCGCATTCTATGTTTCCAAATTCTCAATTGCAAATTGCGTGTTCCAAGTTCTGTGTTACAAATTCTTAATTGCAAATTTCATGTTCCAAATTCTGAATTGCAAATTTTGTGTTCCAAATCCTGTGTTACAAATTCTGAATGGCAAATTTTGTGTTCCAAGTTTCATGTTCTAAATTCCACGTTCCGAGTTCCGTGTTTCAAATTCTGAATTTCAAATTCTGTGTTCCAAGATTTCTGAATACTGAGTTCTGTGTTCCAAATTCTGAATTGTAAATTTTGTTCCCCAAATTGCAAATTCCATGTTCTGAATCCCGTGTTCCGAATTCCAAATTCTGTGTCCTGCATACCATGTTTCGAATTCCAAATTCCATGTTCCAAATTCCAAATTTAGTTTTCCGAACTCTGAGATCTGTGTTCCAAATTCTGTGTTCCAACATGTGAATTGCAAATACCAAATTCCTTCTTCTGTGTTCCAAATTCCTTGTTCCTAATTCTAAATTCCGTGTTCCAAATTCCATATCCTGAATTTAATCTTCCGAATTTTGAATTGCAAATTCTGTGTTCCAAGTTCAAAATTCCAAATTCCGTGTTCCGAATTCCAAATTCCGTGTTTTGTGTTCTGAATACCGTTTTCCGAGTTCCAAGTTCTGTGTTTCCAAATTCTGAATTGCAAATTACGTGTTCAAAATTTTGAATTGCAAATTTTGTGTTACAAATTCCATGTTACAAATACTGAATGGCAAATTTTGTGTTCCAAATTCCGTGTTCCAAATTCAATCTTTTCCGAATTCCGTGTTCCGAATATGAAAATCTGTGTTCCTAATTCCAATTTCTGTGTTCCAAATTCCTTCTTCCGTGCTCCAAATTCCAAATTCTTTGTTCCAACATCCTGAATTGCAAATGCTGAATTCCAAATTCTATGTTCCGAACTTCATCTTCCAAAGTTAGAATTCCAAATTCCATGTTCTAAATTCCGTGTTACAAATTCTGAATTGCAAATTTTGTGTTTCAAATTCCATCTTCCTTCTTTCGTGTTCTGAATTCCATGTTCTGAATTCCAATTTCTGTGTTCCAAATTCCTTCTTCCGTGTTCTGAATTCCAAATTCCTTGTTCCAGCATAATGAATTGCAAATGCTGAATTCCAATTCCAATTGTGTTCCGAACTTCATATTCCAAATTTAGAATTCCAAATTCCATGTTCTGAGTTCCGTGTTACAAATTCTGAATTGCAAATTTTGAGTTTCAAATTCCATCTTCTGAATTCCATGTTCTGGATACCAAATTCCGTGTTCCCAATTCTAAACCCTGTCCCAAATACCATCTTCTGAATCACAATTGACAAATTCCAAGTTCCAAATGACAAATTCCATGTTCTGAGTTCCGAATTCTGTGTTCCTGTTTTGGACCGAACCAGAACCGTCCGGTACTTTTGTTTCTGTCCCCCTGGCCAAATCAACCTTCAATGAAATGCGTGCACACTTGAAGTAAATTACTGAGACAGAGACAGTTTAGTAGCTTGATACTTCTTCTTTATTACTTCCTGGACTCTGGCTAATATACCGTGAGCCGGATATTTTGTTATCAAATTAAATATCAAATAAGACAAGCGTATGCGGACCGCAAGATATACATATTCATTATTGTGACAAAGTATAAGCTTTTAGCTGGTTTATATCTATATAAAGGAATAGCAAACTATCATAGCTAAATAGGGTGTCTTGTTTCCAGTTCTTGAAAACAGGCGCAATCTTCTTTAACTTGTTCTTAAATCTTGCAGTTCTGTTCCACATGAAGGGGGAGGGTAAGCTGGCAGACATCTAATTGAATATGGTTAAGGCTGATAGCAGAGGCTGAAGTAAGCACTTATATCTATATGGTTATATTGGAAATAGGCATTTCAACATAACACTCATAGTCACATCCATTACAGTTCCCCCTTGCTTATTTCACAAAACTGTCCCTCACACTGAAAGACCTACACCCAGCCCATCCCCCTCTGCAACTCTTTTAAGCCGTATGTAGAGAAAGAGCAGCGACTAGTTCACTACCCCCTCAATACAGCTGGAGGAGTGCGGCTAGGTGCTATCTGTCCCTATAGCCCTACGGTGTTGCATCCCGGGGGAGGGTGACTGTAACGGAGTGTAACACATAATTGTCATCATAATTTTCATCAAAGCCTACATAGACATCGTAACCATCATCCGGTATCTCTTGCCTCACAAATGTGGGGGTAGTTTGGTCAACAGCCTTCTCCACACACCTCCTGATACAGGGGATAACACAGCAGATTATAGCCGCCATTACCAGGATAGCTATTCCTATCTGGGTCAATAATCCCTGCCATCCTCCCTTTATCCAGGTAAAATACTGATCCCAGGGTTTGGTGGGCCCTGAATTCTGTTTTAGTTCTTTGGACAAGTCCTCAAGTTTCTGGATGGCTAAAGTCACTTTACCATTTGGGCTGGTGTTGTCTGGGATGTAAGTGCAACATGTGCTTGTCTCGGGGATCATTTTACATACACCCCCCTTTTCAGCTAGGAGCATGTCTAAGACCATACGGTTTTGGAAAGTCATGTGTGAAGCTGCTTCCATACTCGATGTACCTCGATGTACCCAAACCAAACAGAAGACGCAGGAGTGCCCCAGCAGGAGGTTTTGACACTCAGGTATACATAGATGCCATAGGGGTCCCAAGGGGGTCCCAGATGAGTTCAAAGCAAGAGACCAAGTAGCAGCAGGTTTTGAGTCACTGATTTCCATTATCACTGTAAATAAAAATGTAGACTGGATAAATTACATCTATTAATAATCAACAAAGATTTGTCAATTACACCAGAGATGCATCCTATCTAATGCCGCGTTCACACGACCGGACTTTATGGCATACTTGGTTCGGCGGACCAGAGTCCATCGGACAATACGATCATGTGTGTGGGCTCCAGCGGACTTTTTTTCTCAAAAGTTTGACGGACCTAGAAATGAAAAATCTGTCCGACGGAGTCTGCTTTCTAGCGTACAAACCGGTTGTCTGTGTGCTAGTCCGACGGACCAAAACTGACGCATGCTCTGAAGCAAGTACAAGATGGAAGCGCTCGGTCTGGTAAAACTAGCCTTCATATTGAAGCTAGCACATTCCTCTTCTGTGATCTTTTAATACAGTGCATTCTTTTTTTCTTTATAATGCGAGAGGAATGAAGTTGTTTTGCTGCTTATATTCACACAGAGTTCTCACAAACTACTTTCTTCATGATTTATCCTCATGCCATGACTAATATTATAGTTTTTAAAAGCCAGATCTCCAGAAATAATGTATACAATCATTTTTTGGACTCATCTTTATTAGTTTTATATTTAATCAATATCTGTTTTACAATGCGTGCTAAATTCTCCAAACTGTTAGTTTATTTATTTATTTATGTTTTTGGAGTTTCAAGTTACCACTATAACCTTAATATGTTGTATTGTTTTAATGAACCTTAATGAAGTTGGTGTCCCTTGTTAATTAGACATAGGGGGGTTATTTTCAAAAGGCTAATTCATTTTTCACAGCAAAGTGTACTTGAAATTGCACTGAAAGAGCATTTGGAAGTGCATTTGCTGTGGATCCGAGGTGCACATGCAAGGAAACCCCAAAAAAAACATTTCTCTTGCACATGATTTCATTTCAGATCTTCCCCTCAGATTTACAGCGACTGCACTTTCACTAAGTGCACATGCAGTGCAATTTATAAAGTGCACTTTGCACTTGTACTTTGCACTTGAATTGCAAAATGATTTAGCCTTTTGTAAATAACCCACATAGTCTTTTTGACATGTACCTGCCTACTCACAAACCAAATGTCCTTTTTTAATCAAAACACATAGTCAATAATGTAAGGTAAAGAAAATATCCATTTATTTTTGGAAAAAGAGAAATGAGGATAAGGCCTGAAAAATAAGACCCTCACAGAGGAGGTGTTGCCCCTTTTCAAGTTCCAGCAACCTGGTGGCCATATACGTTCCATTCAGCATTGGGTGGTGTGCTCAGGATTTGACTGCCTTCACGAATGAGGGCTAGTGATTTCTCCTCTGTTCGGGTCATCTTCCTGGGCCTTTTGGTGGTAATGCGGAGGGGAAGCACCTGACATTCTGTGAGGCTTCTACTGGGCCCAGCCACAGCCTCCCCCTCTCTCCCACTGGGCAAGGCCCCCTCCTCCCTTACCTCTGGGCACGGCCTCCTTCTGACTGAGCTCATCCTGGGTAAAAAAAGGGATATAGTTGTAATTTTTGGATACACAATCACACACAATTTTCAGCTCATGACTTGCAAATATAATACAAAACAAATAGTAAGGGCTATCTTTTTGACCCCACCATTATTCTAGCTGCTCACCAATATTTGAAGTATATTTTTGGCCACTACTGTGATATGTATACATATTAATAGGGATGAGCTTCGAGTTCGAGTCGAACTCATGTTTGACTCGAACATCAGCTCTTCGCCAGTTCGCCGAACAGCGAACAATTTGGGGTGTTTGCAGCAAATTCGAAAGCCGTGGAACACCCTTTAAAAGTCTATGGGAGAAATCAAAAGTGCTAATTTTAAAGGCTTATATGCATGGTATTGTCATAAAAAGTGTTCGGAGACCTGGGTCCTGCCCCAGGGGACATCGATCAATGCAAAAAAATGGCCATTTTTTCAGGAGCAGTGATTTTAATAATGCTTAAAGTGAAACAATAAAAGTGTAATATTTCTTTAAATTTCGTACCTGGGGGTGTCTATAGTATGCCTGTAAAGGGGCGCATTTTTCCCAGGTTTAGAACAGTCTGACAGCAAAATGACATTTCAAAGGAAAAAAAGTCATTTAAAACTACTCGCGGCTATTAATGAATTGCCGGTCTGACAATACACATAAAAGTTCATTGATAAAAACGGCATGGGAATTCCCCACAGGGGAACCCTGAACCAAAATTATTAAAAAAATGACATGGGGTCACCCTAAATTCCACACCAGACCCTTCAGGTCTGGTATGGGTATTAAGGGGAACCCCGGCCAAAATTAAAAAATGGCATGGGGTCCCCCTCAAAATCTATACCTGACCCTTCAGGTCTGGTATGGATTTTAAGGGGAACCCCGCGCCAAAATAAAAAAATGGCATGGGGTCTCCCCTAAAATCTATACCAGACCCTTATCCGAGCACGCAACCTGGCAGGCCGCAGGAAAAGAGGGGGGACGAACTGTACCAGGCCACATGCCCTCAACATTGGGAGGGCGCTTTGGGGTAGCCCCCAAAACACCTTGTCCCCATGCGGGCCTCATCCCCACAACCCTTGCCCGGTGGTTGTGGGGGTCTGCAGGCGGGGGACTTATCGGAATCTGGAAGCCCCCTTTAACAAGGGGACCCCCAGATCCCGGGCCTCCCCCTGTGTGAAATGGTAAGGAGGTACAAAAGTACCCCTACCATTTCACAAAATAACTGTCAAAAATGTTAAAAATGACAAGAGACTATTTTTGACAATTCCTTTATTTAAATGCTTCTTCTTTCTTCTATCTTCTTTCTTCTTTCTTCTATCTTCCTTCGGTTTCTTCCTCCATCTTCTTCTTCTGGTTCTTCTGGTTCTATCTCCGGTGTTCTCGTTCAGCATCTTCCTCCATGGCGTCTTCTTCCCTTCTTCTCCTCGGGCCACTCCACATCCCTGATGGCATGGAGGGAGGCTCCCGCTGTGTGACGCTTCTCCTCTTCTGACGGTTCTTAAATAACTGTCAGAAGAGGAGAAGCAGAAGGGGCGGGGTTACGTAATGGGTGACCCTGCCCCCTCTGACATCATGGGGAATGCGCTCTCTCATCCCCCCTCTTTTCCTGCGGCCTGCCAAGTTGCGTGCTCGGACAAGGGTCTGGTATGGATTTTTGGGGGGACCCCACGCCATTTTTTTTTATCTTGGCACGGGGTTCCCTTTAAAATCCATACCAGACCTGAAGCGTCTGGTATAGATTTTTAGGGGGACCCCACGCCATTTTTTTTTACATTTTGGCCGGGGTTCCCCTTAATATCCATACCAGACATGAAGGGCCTGGTATGGAATTTAGGGGGACCCCCACGTCATTTTTTTTTAAATTTTGGTTCAGGGTTCCCCTGTGGGGAATTCCCATGCCGTTTTTATCAATGAACTTTTATGTGTATTGTCGGACCGGCAATTCATTAATAGCCGCGGGTAGTTTTAAATGACTTTTTTCCTTTGAAATGTCATTTTGCTGTCAGACTGTTCGAAACACGGGAAACATGCGCCCCTTTACAGGCATACTATAGAAACCTCCCAGGTACAAAATTTAAAGGAATATTACACTTTTATTGTTTCACTTTAAGCATTATTAAAATCACTGCTCCCGAAAAAACGTCAGTTTTTTAAACTTTTTTTGCATTGATATTTGCCTTTGAAGAGATGGTGGAGATGATGTCCATATTGAGAAGGGAGGACTATGATGCCAAAAAAGGACCATACTCCGAACCCAATATGTGGAAGGACAAAATAATGTCCTCAGTTGTCACCGCTCTTGAACAAAAATTTGGCATTAAGACGTTTAAATGACGTTTGTTTTTCGCCAAATACGATGGTACAGGGTTGGACATACATTTAGGTCTTGATAATTTTTCGTATTCCAAAAATGTGGGGATGTTGTGTAGATGTGTTTGAAACTAGAATGCTTCTTCAAAAATGATTCAGTGTAATGCAAGGACAGGACATAGCAGCTGTTTCCACATCTGGACTCACGAGCACTAGTGTACTATGTGACACCAGATAACATTTTTGCAGGTAATACACATAGGGGCTCCAGGGGATACTTGAGGTGTCTGCATCTGTGAAACTTGCCTAAAATGTGTATTGTTTTGCATTTTTGGTCAGAGTGAATTTTAATCCTGTCTTCCAAAATTTTTGTCAAACAAAATGACAATTGTCCCCAACTTCTAAGCAACGTTTCATATTCCTTTTTCATGACTGAAATATCACTGTGTTTTAAGTATACCTTTTGTTTAATTCTCATAGGGGAGAAAAGACTCAGACAACAGTCCAAGGATCCAAGGAGGAAGTGGGCGATATTTGCACCCCACCAAGTGAGTGACTGACACCCCAGCTTAAGTTAATCTATTTAGGCGTGCATATTTTTCAATTTTTTTTCCACACATTTTAGGTGATGTTCTGGTTGTGGAAGGCCAAGCGGCGGAGCCATTTAGCACAGACAGTGCACAAAGACTGATTGGGTAGATAATGGTGTGGAATGGCCAAATTTATAGAATGCGTGACCAAATTGACAGCATGAGAAATCGGCTGGACAGCATGCAACAGGAAATGAATTGATGTTTTGGGCAGAATCTGGCACAGCTCGGTGTGTGCAAAGACTCCTCCGTCCGACACTACACTATGAAACCCCTTATAGTATGGGGTGGTGGCACAATGCAGACATGCTTCCCATCGATCGCCCCAACACAGTTGGGAAAGTCCCAACGGTCAGCGAACTGGGAGGCAACAGTCTGCCATTCCTGTGTGTTTGAAGGAAACTGTGGAGTCAAACAAGAAACAAAAAAATATAAGTACTTTTAAACATAACTTTGCTAGCAGATTACACAAAAACATTCTTGAACAACAGCAGTCGAACATTTTTAATATGTGTTATTTAAAAAAAAACAAAAAAAAACATAAGGCCCACTTATAAGATTACTCACCCCCTCTGATGGACCATTGATCAATTTGTATGTGGGGGGAGGGGTTCTAATTTGGGCCAAGAACACACCTGACAGTTGGAAACATTTGAGGGGGTGGGGGAGGGGTTCTAATTTGGGACAAGAACACACCTGACAGTTGGAAACATTGGAAACATTTGAGGGGGTGGGGGAGGGGTTTTATTTTGGGCAAAGAAAACACCTGACCAACAAATTCCAACAAATGTTGGAAACATTTGAGGGGGTGGGGGAGGGTAAAACAGTACAATGGAGCTGACAATATTCAAGGGACTATAGGCTAGAGGTATAAATGGACCCAGGATTGCATGGTGGGGAGGTTATTGAAGGTAAATATGCATGTAGGGCAAAAAATGATTAATGTAAAAAAAAAGGCATGCATGAATATAAAGGGGACATTCACAGCATATTCCAAGCATGGTAATTAGGTAACGAGGACATTTAGACAATACATTAGCAAACATTAAATACATATCATGTAATGTTAAAGAATTAAACTTACCTTCATATAGTCCTTCTGCAGGCGTTCAAAAATGGGGTCCATCATCCTGAGATAATTCCTGAAATCCTCAGGATTATTCTCACGGATCTCATGGAGCAAAGGCATGTGCAAGAATTGGTCACACTGGCGCAACCAATTCTTCGTCCATAAACTCCTCCTCGCCCTGTTCATGGACTGGATTTGGGTCAAAGTATTAACCCCAACACCAAGTCCCCACGCAGCACAAACTCAAGAACGAGTACGTCCACGCAACATGGCTTCAAAGCGGTCAGCTGGTCAAACAAACAAACGCACTGAAGAACAGCAAGGCCTATGAAGAGTGACCTGAAGATCAGGAACGAGCAGACCAGAATGACCTGCTAGGCAGGTTACGAACTGACCAACATGCACTGAAAAGCAGATACAAACCTCACAATCATAAACTGAACCACAGAAAACAATCAAAATAAGCTAAAGTGTGAAAAAGCGTGAATCGTCTCTAACCAAACTACTACTAACACGAGATAAACACGAGATTAGCAGAAGGAGCCCAAAGGGTGGCGTAGTGGGGCTTGAACTTCCTTTTTCTAGTCCCGTCGTACATGCCGTACGTCACCGTGTTCAAAACCATCATACTTTTGGAGTGATCGTGTGTGTCCAAGTCCGTCCGTTTGTAAGTCCAGCACACCTACGCTACAAAGTCCGTTGGAAAGATCGCTGGACCAATTATGCTGTAAAGTCCAGTCGTGTGTACGCGGCATAAGAGTGACTTCCCATTTTTGTCCTTTCTATTCTGGGTGGTTTCAGGCTTGTACCCCCATTTTTCATCCCCACTGTTCCAGCCTACTGCTCCCCAGGAATCACAGTTTTTGTCCCAGTAGGTGTCAGTGACACCTACATACACAGTCATGGGACCTATTGCTCTCTCTTTGGACCGGACACTGTAATCAGTACCTGGAAGTATCTTATTATAAGGGGATATGAAAGTGGCAACATGTGTATTGGATGAGTTATACCAGAATTGAGTTATACAATCTTTCTGTTTGATGGCCACCTCCTGGGCCTGAGCAAAAATCACAACAAAAAGGATAAACAGGATCATGGCTTGGTCTCCTCAGCCTCTTCTTCGGGCACAGGGACTTTCTTGCAGTGAGAGGCGTGAATCCACAAGTTCCTTACGGCCACTTTTACTGATGTAGTAGTTGTCAGAAGGACTTGGAAAGGACCATCATATCTGGGTTCAAGGGTGTGTTTCCTCAAAAACTTCTTTACAAGGACCCAGTCACCAGGAACCAGCTTGTGCGTTCCTGTATCTAGCTCAGGATCTGGAATGGAAGAAAACACTTCCAAATGGATAATTCTCAAGATAAAACAGTCACATAATCAGTTAATACATCAGATTGGAGCTGCAACTGTTGTGGGGAATAACAACCTAGACTGAGGGCTGAACCAAACAATATCCCATAGGATGACAGACCATGGTTTCCCCTTGGAGTGTACCTAACACTGAATAAGGCAATGACAAAGGCAATGGGTAGGCTGTCTGGCCAACTCATTCCCGTTTCCTGAGACATTTTTATCATTCTAGATTTTATTGTGCCATTCAATCTTTCCACCTTCCCACTGCTCTGAGGACAGTATGGGGTGTGGAAAGCTAGTGTGACCCCTACCTAAAGCTGTCCATATCTCCTTGGTTACTGAGGCCGTGAAAGCCGGCCCCTGATCGCTCCCCATGACCTCTGGGACACCACATCTGCACACTATTTCTGTTAAAAGTCTTTTAGCTGTGGTCTATGCCGTCATGTTGGTAACAGGATAGGCTTCTGGCCTACGTGGCAGACACAGTCTCTTGTTCAATTCCGTGTTTCCTTCAACTTCTGTGGCTCCTTTTTTGATCCACACTTCTTTTTCTTCTTTGTCAGCTGTCTCTTGTTGCTCCTTGAGGTGGGTCCTGTTTACAGGAGGGTTTTGTAGAATCATAGTGGTTTCTACAGTATCATCCAGGATAGGTGTATTCACTCTGCTGACAACTTCTCACGTTCAATCTGCAGCTTGTTTTGCAGCAGTATCTGCCAGGTGATTGCCTTATGCTTCTTGGGAAACCAGCTTGCTGTGCGTCTTTACCTTAAGTATATCCACTTGTGCTGGGAAGAGTAGGGCCCCTGGTTTTCCAGATGATCCCAAAATGTCCTTCTGCCAATTTGCATGCCATAGTTAGGGCCTTGAGTTCTGCTTCCTGGGCAGACATGGAGGAGGGTAGTGCTGAAGCTTGAAGAACTGTATCTTCAGTAGTGACTGCGTATCCTGTGTGGTACCGTCCAGTATTGTCAAGTCAGGATTCTCAAGGCCAGGGATTGTGGGTCTGTCATCACTTCAAAGCAGTCATGAGCAGTGAGATGAGGATTATTCTCCAAAGAGGTTCCCCCCTCGAGAAGAGGAAGCAGAGTGGATGGGTTAAGGGTATCACATGGGAGGATGGTGATGTTATCGGGGAGAAGCAAGGCACATTGCAGTCTAAGGAGGTGTCTTGCTGGGGACAAGGCTGTACTTGGTACTCTCTGAGACAAACAGTTTGAAAGTATTTTAGTCTGGGAAGCCAAAAGGGCTGTTGAGAGGATCTCCTTCAGAGTTTCAAAATTGTCTACAGCTTCTGGTGAAAGCAGGAAAGGTCAGATTTCAGGGCATCATAAAGGGATTGCATCGAAAGGGAGGCTTCTGGAACTGGGATCCTAGAACGGCAGTAGGAGATTAATCCTAGAAAGGCGTGAAGGGGCTTTTGACCTTGAGGCAAGAGGATGCCCTTGATTGCAGCAACTCTTTCTTCAGTGAGATGTCAGGTGCCTTGGGAGATGCAGAGGCCTAGGAAAATCACCTTCTTTCTGGACTTTTTGCTTTAAGGCCTTGCAACCTTGCTCAACCAGGTAGTGAACGAGGCTTTCAGAGATGATTGAGGCAATCACAAGCAGGAGGTCATCTACATACTGAAGGAGTACAATTTCTGGGTGTAACTTCATCCAGGTGTCCAGAATAAGGGCCACTGCCTTGGCGAACTGGGAGGGGGGAGTTCTGGGCACCTTGTGGCATAACAGTCCAGGTGTAGCTGGCAGGTGACACAGGCTTGCCTGAATCCTTGTGGAGAAGGTCCATGTGATCCAGAGAGGTGGGCGAGGTGGTAGGCGAGGTGGGGTGTCATGTCCCTGGTACTGGGCGCTTTCATGTGGACAACGGTTGGGGCTTGGTTGACTATGGGTGAATTTCCATGGGTTCGGTATTCCCCTTCTGGAGTGGCCGGGTCTTCCGCAGTTGTAGCAGGCATGTGGAGTTGGTACTGGTGGGCGCAGATAGGGTGTGTCAGAGGCCATCATGAGAGGTGCTACTCTCTACTGTTCTGTGAGGATTCTGGACCTAATAAGTACTAATAACAACTTCTCAAGCTCCATTACTCTATACTCAGACCCTTTCGGATTGACTCTTTAAGACCTGAAATAAATGCGGCAGCTAACATGTGTCTATGCACTCTGTTCAACACGCTAAAACCCAAACCAGTAAACTTCTTGTGCTATTTCTCAACAGATTTGCCTTTTCTTGTGTGAACTCTTGTACACATATTGACTTCAGGCGTTTTAGAGTGGAGATATGAATACATACAGAATAATTGTTTTTTGTTTTTTTTTTCAGACTACAAAACGCTCAGATGTGAATGGGCCGGCCCTAAATCTAGATATAGATTTAAGCAAGGAAAGCACTTCCTCTTTTGTTCTTATGGCATAATGCCCAGAATACATAAACTTCCTCTTTATTTATAATACTCTTAAGTATTGAAATTGAACATTTTAAACTACATTTTAAACCAGTTATTGCTAATACAGCTTAAACACAATTAAAACCATTTGCATAAATATAGCACATTTGCTACATTTACTGTTATTAGAGAAACTTCCTTAAAGTCAGACTGAAATAATCAAGACACCTTATACATAAATTATTTATTTAATTAAAATTCTACATTGATTGCTACTATGTTCCATCACTGGAAACATATGGGTGGGTTTTGGTGTGGGCAGTTTAGGGGGCGGTGGCATAGGGCCTGTTGCCACAGGGGGAGATGTCACTTAGAACAGAGGGGCGGTAGACGAAGGGTGGTACCTATTTCCTGAAGACCAAGCGCCATCATAGGGCGGCGGCTGTCTACTTAACTTCCTCTTTTCTGGTTTCTTGTACACGTACACAATTCAATCATTTTGATTTGTTTCTTGTTCAATCCAGCCTTCCTCATGAATGGCTTTTGCAACCTTAAACCAGGAGTCTGCTGTATGCAGTAGGTCGTGGTCTGATAGCAAACCCCTTTTTCTCTTCAAGAGAGTGCACCATTCGTCTGCTTGTAATCTCCCACCCAAATGCATATCAATTCCACACACTTTTGCTAATTTCTTTCCCCTTTTCACAGCATCCCTCACTCCCGTTCTAATACCAAATCATAGGCCAAACTGCCCTCTGTGGGCTTAGCCAACTTGTTTCCCATGTCACAGTTCTTAGTATATGAACAGAAGATGAGACACAGGAGAAAGGAGAGAGAGAGAAAAAGAGAACTGAATAGAAATACGCAGTAGTGATGTGGAGATGAGGAACTGAGAAGATCTCCAATAAGACACTGGAGAGAGAGAGAAAGAGAGAAAGAGAACTGAATAGAAATACACAGTAGTGATGTGGAGATGAGGAACTGAGAAGATCTCCATTAAGACACTGGAGAGAGAGAGAGAGCGAGAGAGAGAGAGAGAGAGAGAGAACTGAATATAAATACACAGTAGCGATGTGGAAATGAGGAACTGAGAAGCTCTCCAATAAGACACTTAATGAGCAGACATGAAACACCAGCAGTTGATATTTAACGAACCACTTTAAACATAATTTACATGTCCCAACACTAAGCCCAAATTTCTCACTCTAGTTTTCTCTATCTCCTCGTACTGCTCTGGCTGCTGAGGTTGTAAGGGACACCTGTTGGTTCCCTGGTTACTTATTCTAGCCTCAGCCTCAATAACTTCCAATGACTTGCCAAGAGAGAATTTCACCAGGTAATGTACATTCAATCTGAATACCATTACTTGTGGGGCCTCCGGTAGTAGAGGTTTGTAACCAAGAGACTCAGCCCTATATCCTGGCTCTACCACTTCAATCAACCCCCAACCCTCTGCATGTATCCCAAATAACAGACCACAAACACACTTAGGACATGACATTACCACCAACAAAAATGTAACCCACAACAAGCGATGTGTGACAACTGTAGAGGAATACAGGATTGTGCAGATCTCATGGGATCCCCACGCCACCGCTGGGCGTATATGATGCCCCCTCCTGGTCTTCCCGTACTTCACAGTACAATTATTTATTTTCCCCAGGAGGAGTTTGACCACGTCACTAATCTCTGTCCATGATTATATAACCAATCCCTTTTTCCTAACAGTCATCACAAGACAGACTCCAACAAAAAAACACTCCAAATACAGGTGGGTCAGAAACAATTGCAGGTTTGAGACAAGATATATACCTGACTTTGTGGACCATGGGAAGCTGATGCAGAGACAGAAATTAACTAAATACGGATGCGGATCAAACGGCAGACAAATTATTAAGGAAAATGTGTTACCGTTTTTTCCAGAGTTGATCAGGCTTCGGTCCTCCTGTATTGGTCCTCTTTCAGTGTCCTCTAGTTCGGCTGTCCTTTTGAGCCAATCTTGAGCCCCACGTTGGGCGCCAAATGTTTTGGACCGAACCAGAACCATCCGGTACTTTTGTTTCTGTCCCCCTGGCCAAATCAACCTTCAATGAAATGTGTGCACACTTTAAGTAAATTACTGAGACAGAGACAGTTCAGTAGCACTTCTTCTTTATTACTTCCTGGACTCTGGCTAATATACTGTGAGCCGGATATTTTGTTATCAAATCAAATATCAAATAAGACAAGCATATGCGGACCGCAAGATATGCTTATTCATTATTGTGAAAAAGTATAAGCTTTTAGCTGGGTTATATCTATATAAGGGAATAGCAAAATATAATAGCTAAATAGGGTGTCTTGTTTCCAATCGGCGCAATCTTCTGTAACTTGTTCTGAAGTCTTGCAGTTCTGTTCCACATGAATACCGAGTTCTGGGTTCCAAATTCTGAATTGCAAATTCTGTGTTCCAAATTCTGTGTTCCAAGTTTTGTGTTCAGAATAGCAAATTACTAATTCCATCTTCAATGTTCCAAATTCCTTGTTCTGAGTTACAAATTCCTTGTTCCAACATATGAATTGCAAATGGCAAATTCCGTGTTCCAAATGGCAAATTCCATGCTCTGAATCCTGTACTCCGAATTCCAAATTCCGTGTCCTGCATACCATGTTTTGAATTCCAAATTCCATGATCCAAATTCCGAATTTAGTTTTCCGAACTCCAAGATCTGTGTTCCAAATTCTGTGTTCTGAACATGTGAATTGCAAATACCAAATTCCTTCTTCCGTGTTCCAAATTCCATGTTCCTAATTCCAAATTCGGTGTTCAAAATTCCATAGCCTGAATTTAATCTTCCAAATTTTGAATTGCAAATTTTGTGTTCCAAGTTCAAAATTCCAAATGCCGTGTTCCAAATTCCAAATTTAGTGTTTCGTGTTCTGAATTCCGTGTTCTGAGTTCCAATTTCTGTGTTCCAAATTCCTTCTTCCGTGCTCCAAATTCTAAAATTCCTTGTTCCAATATCCTGAATTGCAAATGCTGAATTCCAAATTCTGTGTTCCGAACTTCATCTTCCAAATATAGAATTCCAAATTCTGTGTTCTGAGTGCCCTGATCCGGATACCAAATTCCGTGTTCTGAATTCTAAACTCTGTCCCGAATACCGTCTTCTGAATTCCAAATTCCGTGTTCCAAATAAGAAATTCCATGTTCTGAGTTATGAATTCTGTGTTTCAAAATCTGAATTGCAAATTCCAAATTAGGTCTGCCGTGTTCCAGTGTTGCGAGTTCTGTGTTCCAAATTCTGAATTCCAAATGCCATGTTCCAAGTTCCAAATTCAGAATTCCGTATCCCAAATTAATAAAAATTTTGTGTTCCTGAATTATGTATTCTGAATTCCAGTTCTGTGTTCCTAATTCCAATTTCTAAATTCTGTGTTCCAAAAACTGAATAGCAAATACCAAATTCCTTCGCCCGTATTCCAAATTCCACTTTCCTAATTCCAATTTCCGTGTTCTGAATTTCAAATTACATGTTCTGAGTTCAGAATTCTGTGTTCCAACAGCTGAATTGCAAATCACAAATTCCATCCTTCATGTTCCATATTCGGTGTTCCAAATTCCATAATCCGAATTATAAAAATTCTGTGTTCCCGAATTCCGTGTTTCGAATGAAAAAATTACTTGTTGCGAGTTATGAATTCCTTGTTCCAACATCCTGAATTGCAAATGCCAAATTCCATGTTTCAAATTCCGAGTTCCGAGTTCCGCATTCTGTGTTTCCAAATTGTGAATTGCAAATTACGTGTTCCAAGTTCTGAGTTACAAATTCTTAATTGCAAATTCCGTGTTCCAAATTCTGAATTGCAAATTTTGTGTTCCAAGTTCCGTGTTCCAAATTCCACGTTCTGAGTTCTATGTTCCAAATTCTGAATTTCAAATTCTGTGTTCCAAGTTTTCTGAATACCAAGTTCTGTGTTCCAAATTCTGAATTGAAAATTTCGTGTTCCAAATTCCGTGTTCCAAATTGCAAATTCCATGTTCTGAATCCCATGTTCTGAATTCCAAATTTTGTGTCCTGCATACCATGTTTCGAATTCCAAATTCCATGTTCCAAATTCCAAATTTAGTTTTCCGAACTCTGAGATCTGTGCTCCGAATTCTGAGTTCCAACATGTGAATTGCAAATACCAAATTCCTCCTTCTGTGTCCCAAATTCCATGTTCATAATTCCAAATTTCTTGTTCCAAATTCCATATCCTGAATTTAATCTTCCAAATTTTGAATTGCAAATTCTGTGTTCCAAGTTCAAAATTCCAAATTCTGTGTTCCGAATGCCAAATTCTGCGTTTTGTGTTCTGAATTCCGTGTTCCGAGTTCCAAGTTCTGTGTTTCCAAATTCTGAATTGCAAATTATGTGTTCAAAAATTTGAATTGCAAATTCTGTGTTACAAATTCCATGTTACAAATTCTGAATTGCAAATTTTGTGTTACAAATTCCGTGTTCCAAATTCCATCTTTTCCAAATTCCCTGTTCCGAATATGAAAATCTGTGTTCCTAACTCCAATTTCTGTGTTCCAAATTCCTTCTTCCGTGTTCTGAATTCCAAATTCCTTGTTCCAACATCCTGAATTGCAAATGCTGAATTCCAAATTCTATGTTCCGAACTTCATCTTCCAAATTTAGAATTCCAAATTCCATGTTCTGAGTTCCGTGTTACAAATTCTGAATTGCAAATTTCATGTTTCAGATTCCATCTTCCTTCTTCCGTGTTCTGAATTCCATGTTCTGAGTTCCAGTTTCTGTGTTCCAAATTCCTTCTCCCTTGTTCTGAATTCCAAAATTCCTTGTTCCAACATCCTGAATCGCAAATGCTGAATTCCAAATTCTGTGTTCCGAACTTCATATACGAAATTTAGAATTCCAAATTCCATGTTCTCAGTTCTGTGTTACAAATTCTGAATTGCAAATTTCGTGTTTCAAATTCCATCTTCCGAATTAAGTGTTCTGGATACCAAATTCTGTGTTCCGAATTCTAAACTCTGTCCCGAATACCATCTTCTGAATTACAAATGACAAATTCCATGTTCCAAATGACAAATTCCATGATCTGAGTTCCGAATTCTGTGTTCCAACATCTGAATTGCAAATTCCAAATTATGTCTGCCATGTTCCAAATTCCGTGTTCCAAATTCCGTGTTCCAAATTCCATCTTTTCCGAATTCCGTGTTCCGAATATGAAAATCTGTGTTCCTAACTCCAATTTCTGTGTTCCAAATTCCTTCTTCCGTGTTCTGAATTCCAAATTCCTTGTTCCAACATCCTGAATTGCAAATGCTGAATTCCAAATTCTATGTTCCGAACTTCATCTTCCAAATTTAGAATTCCAAATTCCATGTTCTGAGTTCCGTGTTACAAATTCTGAATTGCAAATTTCGTGTTTCAAATTCCATCTTCCTTCTTCCGTGTTCTGAATTCCATGTTCCAAGTTCCAGTTTCTGTGTTCCAAACTCCTTCTTCCTTGTTCTGAATTCCAAAATTCCTTGTTCCAACATCCTGAATCGCAAATGCTGAATTCCAAATTCTGTGTTCCGAACTTCATATACGAAATTTAGAATTCCAAATTCCATGTTCTGAGTTCTGTGTTACAAATTCTGAATTGCAAATTTCGTGTTTCAAATTCCATCTTCCGAATTAAGTGTTCTGGATACCAAATTCTGTGTTCCGAATTCTAAACTCTGTCCCGAATACCATCTTCTGAATTACAAATGACAAATTCCATGTTCCAAATGACAAATTCCATGATCTGAGTTCCGAATTCTGTGTTCCAACATCTGAATTGCAAATTCCAAATTATGTCTGCCATGTTCCAAATTCCGTGTTCCAAATTCCGTGTTCCAAATTCCATCTTTTCCGAATTCCGTGTTCCGAATATGAAAATCTGTGTTCCTAACTCCAATTTCTGTGTTCCAAATTCCTTCTTCCGTGTTCTGAAATCCAAATTCCTTGTTCCAACATCCTGAATTGCAAATACTGAATTCCAAATTCTATGTTCCGAACTTCATCTTCCAAATTTAGAATTCCAAATTCCATGTTCTGAGTTCCGTGTTACAAATTCTGAATTGCAAATTTCGTGTTTCAAATTCCATCTTCCTTCTTCCGTGTTCTGAATTCCATGTTCCAAGTTCCAGTTTCTGTGTTCCAAACTCCTTCTTCCTTGTTCTGAATTCCAAATTCCTTGTTCCAACATCCTGAATCGCAAATGCTGAATTCCAAATTCTGTGTTCCGAACTTCATATTCCAAATTTAGAATTCCAAATTCCATGTTCTGAGTTCTATGTTACAAATTCTGAATTGCAAATTTCGTGTTTCAAATTCCATCTTCTGAATTAAGTGTTCTGGATACCAAATTCTGTGTTCCGAATTCTAAACTCTGTCCCGAATACCGTCTTCTGAATTACAAATGACAAATTCCATGTTCCAAATGACAAATTCCATGATCTGAGTTCCGAATTCTGTGTTCCAACATCTGAATTGCAAATTCCAAATTATGTCTGCCATGTTCCAAATTCCGTGTTCCAAATTCCGTTTTCTGAATTCCAAGTTCTGTATTCCGAGTTCTGTATTCCAAATTCTGAATTCCAAATGCCATGTTCCAAGTTCTAAATTCAGAATTCCGGATCCCAAATTAATAAAAATTAACTGAAAATTAACTGAATGACGTATTCTGAATTCCAATTCTGTGTTCCTAATTCCAATTTCTAAATTCTATGTTCCAAAATCTGAATAGCAAATACCAAATTCCTTCTTCCGTATTGCAAATTGCGCTTTCCTAATTCCAATTTTCGCGTTCTGAATTTCAAATTCCATGTTCTGAGTTCTGAATTCCGTGTTCCAAAAGCTGAATTGCAAATCACAAATTCCATGTTCCATATTCGGTGTTCCAAATTCCGTAATCCGAATTATAAAAATTCTGTGTTCCCGAATTCCGTGTTATGAATTAAAAAATTCCTTGTTCCAACATCCTGAATTGCAAATGCTAAATTCTGTGTTCCAAATTCCGAGTTCCGCATTCTGTATTTCCAAATTCTGAATTGCAAATTTTGTGTTCCAAGTTCCATGTTCCATATTCCACGTTCCGAGTTTTGTGTTCCAAATTCTGAATTTAAAATTTTGTGTTCCAAATTCCATGTTCCAAGTTCCGTGTTCAGAATTTCCAATTACTAATTCCATTTTCCTTGTTCCAAATTCCTTGTTCCGAGTTACAAATCCCTTGTTCCAACATATGAATTGCAAATGCCATATTCTGTGTTCCAAATTGCAAATTCCATGTTCTGAATCCCATGTTCCGCATTCCAAATTCCCTGTCCTGCATAACATGTTTCGAATTCCAAATTCCATGTTCCAAATTCCAAATTTAGATTTCTGCGCTCCGAGATCCATGTTCCAAATTCTGTGTTCCAACATGTGAATTGCAAATACCAAATTCCTTCTTCAGTGTTCCAAATTCCGTGTTCCTAATTCCAAATTCCGTGTTCCAAATTCCTGAATTTAATCTTCCGAATTTAGATTAGCAAATTCTGTGTTCCAAGTTCAAAATTCAAAAATTCTGTGTTCCTAATTCAGAATTCCGCATCCCAAATTAATAATAAATTAGTGTTCCTGAATGATGTATTCTGATTTCCAATTCTGTGTTCCTAATTCCAATTTCTAAATTCTGTGTTACAAAATCTGAATAGCAAATACCAATTTCTTTCTTCCGTATTCCAAATTCCGTTTTCTGAATTCCAAATTCCTCTTTCCTAATTCCAATTTCCACATTCTGAATTTCAAATTCCATGTTCTGAGTTCTGAATTCCATGTTCTAACAGCTGAATTTCAAATCACAAATTCCATCTTCTATTTTCCATATTCGGTGTCCCAATTTCCGTAATCCGAATTATAAAAATTCTGTGTTCCCGAATTCCATGTTCCGAATTAAAAAATTCCTTGTTGCGAGTTATTAATTTCTTGTTCCAACATCCTGAATTGCAAATGCCAAATGTTCCATTGTGTTCCAAATGACAAATTCCATGATCTGAGTTCCGAAATCTGTGTTCTGAATCCTCAGAATTTTCTGTTCTGAAGTTTTAAATTCAGAATTCCGGATCCCAAATTAATAAAAATGCTGTGTTCATGAAAGATATATTCTGAATTCCAGTTCTGTGTTCCTAATTCCAATTTCTAAATTCTGTGTTCCAAAATCTGAATAGCAAATACCAAATTCCTTCTTCCGTATTCCAAATTTCGTTTTCTGAATTCCATGTTCTGTGTTCCGAGTTCTGTGTTCCAATTCTGAATTCCAAATGCCATGTTCCAAGTTCCAAATTCAGAATTCCGTATCCCTAATTAATAAAAAAATTGTGTTCCTGAATGATGTTCCATATTCGGTGTTTCAAATTCCGTAATCCGAATGATAAAAATTCTGTGTTCCCGAATTCCGTGTTACGAATTAAAAAATTCCTTGTTCCAACATCCTGAATCGCAAATGTCAAATTCTGTGTTCCAAATTATGAGTTCCGAGTTCCGCATTCTGTGTTTCCAAATTCTGAATCGCAAATTTTGTGTTCCAAGTTCCGTATTCCATATTCCACGTTCTGAGTTTTGTGTTCCAAATTCTGAATTTAAAATTTTGTGTTCCATCTTCCATGTTCCAAATTCCTTGTTCCGAGTTACAAATCCCTTGTTCCAACATATGAATTGCAAATGCCAAATTCCGTGTTCCAAATTGCAAATTCCATGTTCTGCATAACATGTTTCGAATTCCAAATTCCATGTTCCAAATTCCAAATTTAGATTTCCGAACTCCGAGATCCATGTTCCAAATTCTGTGTTCCAACATGTGAATTGCAAATACCAAATTCTTTCTTCAATGTTCCAAATTCCGTGTTCCAAATTCCATATCCTGAATTTAATCTTCTGAATTTAGACTTGCAAATTCTGTGTTCCGAGTTCAAAATTCAAAAATTCCGTGTTCTGAATTCCAAATTCTGTGTTTCGTGTTCTGAATTCCATGTTCTGAGTTCCAATTTCTGTGTTCCACATTCCTTCTTCCAAGTTCTGAATTCCAAATTCCTTGTTCCAACATCCTGAATTGTAAATGCTGAATTCCGAATTCTGTGTTCCGAACTTCATCTTCCAAATTTAGAATTCCAAATTCTGTGTTCTGAGTTCCATGTTCCCATATACCAAATTCTGTGTTCCAAATTCTAAACTCTGTCCCGAATACCGTCTTCTGAATTACAAATGACAAATTCCATGTTCTGAGTTCTGCATTCTGTGTTCCAAAATCTGAATTGCAAATTTCAAATTATGTCTGCCGTGTTCCAAATTCTGTATTCCAAATTCTGTTTTCTGAATTCCATGTTCTGTGTTCCAAGTTCTGTGTTCCAAATTCTGAATTCCAAATGCCATGTTCCAAGTTCCAAATTCAGAATTCCGCATCCCAAATTAATTATAAATTAGTGTTCCTGAATGATGTATTCTGAATTCCAATTCTGTGCTCCTAATTCCAATTTCTAAATTCTGTGTTACAAAATCTGAATAGCAAATACCAATTTCCTTCTTCCGTATTCCAAATTCCTCTTTCCTAATTCCAATTTCCGCATTCTGAATTTCAAATTCCATGTTCTGAGTTCTGAATTCCATGTTCCAACAGCTGAATTTCAAATCACAAATTCCATCTTCCATTTTCCATATTCGGTGTTCCAATTTCCGTATTCCGAATTATAAAAATTCTGTGTTCCCGAATTCCGTGTTCCGAATTAAAAAATTCCTTGTTGCGAGTTATTAATTTCTTGTTCCAACATCCTGAATTGCAAATGCCAAATTCCATACTTCTAATTCCAAGTTCCGAGTTCCGCATGGGCTAGCACAAAGGAGACAATGCCACAATAAAAAACCAACACACAGTATAATTCTTTATAACAACTTATTTATTTTGGAAATTAAATTTTGGCCACGATGTTGTTCAAGGGGTAACATTATAATGCAATAAACTTCAATTAATTATAAAGCCATCTTGGCTATAATACATCACTCGAATTTACACTGTGTCCATCCAGACAATGCTGGACGACTATTCCTCCACTAAACAACACCATGACTGACAAGAAACTTGGGGAGGGTGGGTGGGAGTCCCGGTCCGGTTCCACAGGGTCTGCTTGTTAAACGGCCGGACTGCCCCTTTTATCTCCTCCAGAAACGCGGGCTATGCAAACCGCCAATTTCCTCCAATCAGCTGCTTCTTGCTGTGCAGCAGATGCTGCTGCTGTAACCAATAGGAAACCTACAAGAAAACATAAGGAAACCTGCATCCCCTTTGAGCTCTACCATGTTGGTCCTGCATATTGCATGGACCTGTCATGGGCTAGCACAAAGGAGACAATGCCACAATAAAAAACCAACACACAGTATAATTCTTTATAACAACTTATTTATTTTGGAAATTAAATTTTGGCCATGATGTTGTTCAAGGGGTAACCTTATAATGCAATAAACTTCAAATAATTATAAAGCCATCTTGGCTATAATACATCACTCAAATTTACACTGTGTCCATCCAGACAATGCTGGACGACTATTTCCCACCGACCGAGGCCAATAGGGAAACCTTTGGCTGAGGTCCCCCCAACATCGCGGCCCTTTCAATTAAACTTTGCAGGCCCATGTTGAAAATGTCCAGACCTATGTCCGACAAGTGAACTAAATCCTTCCTAAATAACCCAGGAACGAAACCTTCCAGCTCCAAGTGGCGGAAGGACACACCTCCCGACGACACTAAGAAATTACGTATGGTCCTATTACCCGTCTCCGAATCTTATCCACATAAAATAAATTCCCAGAAGGGGACCAAAGAAGTCTAGGAACCATTTCGGAGAAGGCTAAATTGGTATTTGGGAACAAAATTTTAATGGAATAAATATCCCTCTTCATTTCACAAAGGAGCTCCCATGTTTTAACTTTACCAACATCGTTTGCTCCAACGTGAAGCACTAGAACTTGGGGAGAAGGCCAAATTGTGGATAATTGAATTAAGTGGTCTTTGAGATTACGCCATCTGAGGCCCCTAACTCCAGACCATAACACCTTAAAGACATTACTATCCAAACCTAAATTGTTCGTATAGATCCTGGATGCAGCCTGATTTTCAGCCCAGAAAATGTAGGAGTGGCCTACTATCCAGATTGTGCATATAGAAGAATCTGAAAATAGAAAATCAAACAATTAATAATTCAGGGCGGACATAAATTTTATATCTACTACTAACCCACCTACCAACCCGTTTTTGACCTTCAGGAGAGAAACCCAACAAATTGGCTGTGGTGGCGGCCCCTATTCTAAATGAATGCGATGAGAATCCAAGACCTAGGAGGTTGAGGCGCTTGAGGCATGAGGATAGTACCGCTGAGAATTGGTAACGGGTCAAAGGAGACAAATCCTGGTGGATAAAAAATGAACTGTCAGAGAAAGGCCTCACTGACATATAACTAGCCGTATGTGACACCGGGCAAATCAACTTATTAGGGGATTTACCTAGCTATATCCACTGACCATTGCCCAAACCAAAAGTTTTGGACCGGCAGATAAACAAACGTAAGCAATCGGATTCCAACAACACATGAGAAAACAGCAGAAAAGATGAAGATGACTTGTTTTGCGCTGTAAGTTCTCCAACTCTGAGGGCGCCAAAAAAGGTAACAGAAAAGGCTGCCCTGAAAAGCAGAAGTTCAAATTCAGCAAAACAAATCTCTTCTAATATATATAGTAGTTGGATTAATAGATTAACTGAAATGGGACGTCTGGAATCCTGGGTAGGGTGTGAATTCTTGAATCCTTTTAGGACCTGACTGACCTGAAAAAAGGAAGACAGGGCTGGCAAGCCTGCAAATTTTAGAAAAAAGGAAACACCAGCCAACACCTTGTTAATGGAGGCAGGCCTAAGGCCAGACTGAATCATAAAGGACACAAAAGCTAAAGAGACATACGCGTTCACTTCCAATGCATCTATACTCCTGCTAGAGCAAAAGGAACACCATTTGGATCAGGCCAGACTATATTCCAGCCATGTCTTACATGCTACCGAGTTCCTAAGATGCGCAGAGATCAGTCCCAGATCAAGCCCCAGAGGAAATCCGGGCAAGGGGTTCCACACTGATCCGCCGATGGGGCCAACTCCCGGAATCTCCGCAACTGTAAACGAGATAAGGCGTCAGCTATGTTAGTATCAATCCCAGGAATATGCTTGGCTTTTAACCAGATATTAAATCTCATGCAGTGCAACACCAAAAAACGTAAAAGTTTGATAACTAGCTCTGATTTGGAAGAAAGCATATTGATAGCAAATAGTACACCTTTATTATCTGTATTAACAATAATCCTACGATTCACAAAGTGTTCTTTCCAGATCACAATTGAAACTATAACCGGGAATAACTCAAGGAGGACTATATTGTGCAAAATGTCTTGTTGCACCCAACTGGAGTGCCACCTAGAGGCACACCAGTGGCCATCTAGAAAAGCTTCAAAACCAGATGAACCGGCAGCGTCTGTAAAAAAGTTAACTGAAAATCATTAGTAAAGGATTGCTGCCATACTGTGGATCCATTGAAATTGCAGAGAAAAGAATCCCAGATTTTTAGATCTTCCTTAACACTCTTAGAGATGCGGACATGAGAACCAGGGTTCTTAAAACCTCTAATAGCTAGAGCAAAACGTCTGGAAAAAATTCTAGCTATGGGAATAACCCTAGCCGCAAATGCAAACAGACCCAAAAGGGATTGGGCCTCTTTTAATAAAACTTTGCGCTTTGACAAGAATAAGGAGATCATTATTCTCATACGGTGTAATTTATCCCCGGGCAATCTGAACTCCATTGACAATGAGTCAAAAGTGATGCCCAGAAATTCTAAAGAGGATGCAGGAAGTACCGTCTTCTCATGAGCAATAGGAATACTGAAGGAGTCACAAATATGAAAATTTTTTTCCAGCAATACCGAACATAAGGGGGAGTCTGCTGGACCTAAAAATAAAAAATCGTCTAAATAATGCAGAATACCCCCAACAGGGGAACATTCAGACAGAACCCAATGCAAAAATTTTGAAAAGGACTCAAAATAAAAGCATGATAACGAGAAACCCATGGGCATACATTTATCAAAATAAAATTGATCCTGAAAATGGAAACCCAGGGAATTGAATCCTTGCGGATGCACCGGTAGCAGTCGAAAGGCAGATTTGATGTCCGCTTTTGCCAACAGTGCACCGTGCCCAAAGTGACGTAAAAGTCCTAGTGCTTCATCAAAGGAAGAGTATGACACGGGGCTATAACCTCTGCAACCTCATCACTGAGTGAAGCATCCACAGGATATGATAAATGGTGAATGAGCCTGAAACTACCCTGTTCTCTTTTAGGAACAATGCCCAATGGGGATATGCGGAAATTTTTAAAAGGTGGGCAGGAAAAGGGGCCAGCTACTCTTCCTTCTGACACCTCCTTAAAGATTTTTTCTTGTACAATTTCAGGGTGACACCTAGCAGAGCGTAAATTCTTAACCAAAGTGCATCCAGACCCTGAAAAGGAGGGAACCAAGAAACCGACCTTGAAACCATCAGATAGCAGCCGAGCCATCGTGCGGTCTGGATAGAGATCTAGCCACGGTTGCATGCTTAGCAGGCTCACTGGCGTCTTGGCCTTTTCCACCAGCATCGCGTGGAAAGGATAGGAGAGAAGCTGCTGATGATTTTTTGAAACATATATTCGCAGAATGGTTCCCATTGCAGTAGGAGCACTCATGCCTATATCTACAGTTAGATAAGAATTTGCACTGTCCTTCATTAAAGGCAAAACAGAAGCCCTTCCGAAATGCATTCTGTGGGCTAGGCATTGTTCTAGGTGTGAACTGTGGTTTTTGTGGAAGCATGAGATTCAACCATAAACCCACATCCTTACATCCCCATTGCAAGGAAGGGTGAATTGCTAACTTTTGCCTGAAATTCTCATCATAGGTGAACCAGGCTGTACCGCCAAAATTACAAAATGCTTCAGAAACTATATCCACGTGTTGAAAAAGGCCTGAGCATTTCTCAGGAAATTGTTCTCCCAACACAGATGCAAAAATGCAAAAGGCCTGCAGCCAGTTCTGAAAGGTTTTAGGTACAGCCCTACGCCTATCTTCTTCTGTACGCTCATCTGATTTCTTGTCAGATTTAACTAAAAAATCCTTGGAAGCTGGCAATAATGACAACAGATCAACAAAATCACCCCCCCAAATTTTTTCTTTGACAGAAGCGGATAAGTGGAAGCCCAGCGGTGATATTTCACATGGCATAGGGGCCTTAAAGGAGGACTCTGCAACCATGGAATGCGCAGAGCGTGCAGAAGGCATAACAGCTTTGCGAACCTGAACCGGCTTGCGGGCCATCCCATCTGTAATATGTTTAAAATTCTCACCCAGGGGGTTCTCTGTCACATTATGCCAAATTGTACTTATGTCATCACTCTCATGCTGTTGTAAAAGGTTCTCAGCTTGCTGTGAAAAAGCACCATGTAACTGTGGCCCTTTTAAATCATTAATAGTATCAGTATCACACAAAGCACCAGAAAACTGTGCACCCTCAGCCTCCTCAGCAAAAGCACCAACTGTGTGTGCCCCTTTAAGCTTTTGTAACATACCAGATAAAGTTTTAAAAAGAGCATTAAATTCAGTGACATTAACATCTGAGAATGTCTCACCAGCAGGCAGACTCCTATTTTGCTCACTTCTGGCCACAGCAGCTGCAGACTGAGTAGCAGTATTCTCTTTCCATGGAGGTGCATTCCTGTGAGGAACGCTGCCAGCTCTCTCCTTTCCTCTGGGCTGAGAAGAAGCCTCCGTCCTCTGTCTCTTCTTTTTCCTTCCTGGCTGCTGGCGCGGACTGCGCATGACCACTTCTGGCTCCTCCATCTTTTCTTGAGCTGTGACACTCGACGGGCCGGGCGGAGTCTCAGCACGTCCATCCTCCAGGCACTGCATAAGCCACTCCTCACCTCTGGAGCCCTCGGCTTTCTCTATGAGGCGGCGGAGCAAGCTCTCTCTCCTCTCAGGTGAGCGGCGCTTCATGCTCCCGAGTCCCAGTCCGGTTCCACAGGGTCTGCTTGTTAAACGGCCGGACTGCCCCTTTTATCTCCTCCAGAAACGCGGGCTATGCAAACCGCCAATTTCCTCCAATCAGCTGCTTCTTGCTGTGCAGCAGATGCTGCTGCTGTAACCAATAGGAAACCTACAAGAAAACATAAGGAAACCTGCATCCCCTTTGAGCTCTCCCATGTTGGTCCTGCATATTGCATGGACCTGTCATTCTGTGTTTCCAAATTGTGAATTGCAAATTTTGTGTTCCAAATTCCATGTTCCAAATTCTGAATTGCAAATTTTGTGTTCCAAGTTCCGCGTTCCAAATTCCATGTTCCAAGTTCCGTGTTCCAAATTCTGAATTTCAAATTCTGTGTTCCAAGTTTTCTAAATACCGAGTTCTGTGTTCCAAATTCTGAATTGCAAATTTTTTGTTCCAAATTCCGTGTTCCAAATTGCAAATTCAATGTTCTGAATCCTGTGTACCGAATTTCAAATTCTGTGTCCTGCATACCATGTTTCGAATTCCAAATTCCATGTTCCAAATTTAGTTTTCCGAAATCTGAGATCTGTGTTCCAACATGTGAATTGCAAATACCAAATTCCTTCTTCTGTGTTCCAAATTCCGTGTACCTCATTCCAAATTTTGTGTTCCAAATTCCATATCCTGAATTTAATCTTCAGGATTTTGAATTGCAAATTCTGTGTTCCAAGTTCAAAATTCCAAATTCCGTGTTCCGAATTCCAAATTCCGTGTTTTGTGTTCTAAATTCTGTTTTCCGAGTTCCAAGTTCTGTGTTTCCAAATTCTGAAATGCAAATTACGTGTTCAAAATTTTGAATTGCAAATTTTGTGTTACAAATTCCATGTTACAAATTCTGAATTGCAAATTTTGTGTTCCAAATTCCGTGTTCCAAATTCCATCTTTTCCAAATTCCCTGTTCCAAATATGAAAATCTGTGTTCCTAACTCCAATTTCTGTGTTCCAAATTCCTTCTTCCGTGTTCCGAATTCCAAATTCCTTGTTCCAACATCCTGAATTACAAATGCTGAATTCCAAATTCTATGTTCCGAACTTCATCTTCCAAATTTAGAATTCCAAATTCCATGTTCTGAGTTCCGTGCTACAAATTCTGAATTGCAAATTTCTTATTTTAAATTCCATCTTCTGAATTCCGTGTTCTGAATTCCATGTTCCGAGTTCCAGTTTCTGTGTTCCAAATTCCTTCTTCCTTGTTCTGAATTTCAAATTCTTTGTTCCAACATCCTGAATTGCAAATGCTGAATTCCAAATTCTGTGTTCCGAACTTCATATTCCAAATTTAGAATTCCAAATTCCAGGTTCTGAGTTCTATGTTACAAATTCTGAATTACAATTTTTGTGTTTCAAATTCCATCTTCCGAATTCCGTGTTCTGGATACCAAATTCCGTGTTCCGAATTCTAAACTCTGTCCCGAATACTGTCTTCTAAATTACAAATGACAAATTCTGTGTTCCAAATGACAAATTCCATGATCTGAGTTCCGAAATCTGTGTTCCAACATCTGAATTGCAAATTTCAAATTATGTCTGCTGTGTTCCAAACTCCGTGTTCCAAATTCCGTTTTCTGAATTCCATGTCCTGTGTTCCGAGTTCTGTGTTCCAAATTCTGAATTCCAAATGCCATGTTCCAAGTTCTAAATTCAGAATTCCAGATTCCAAATTAATAAAAATGCTGTGTTCCTCCATGACGTATTCTGAATTCCAATTCTGTGTTCCTAATTCCAATTTCTAAATTCTGTGTTCCAAAATCTGAATAGCAATTACCAAATTTCTTCTTCCATATTGCAAATTCCGCTTTCCTAATTCCAATTTCCGCGTTCTGAATTTCAAATTCCATGTTCTGAGTTCCGAATTCCGTGTTCCAAAAGCTGAATTGCAAATCACAAATTCCATGTTCCATAGTCGGTGTTCAGAATTTCCAATTACTAATTCCATCTTCCATGTTCCAAATTCCTTGTTCCGAGTTACAAATCCCTTTCTTCCAACATATGAATTGCAAATGCCAAACTCCGTGTTCCAAATTGCAAATTCCATGTTCTGAATCCCATGTTCCGCATTCCAAATTCCCTGTCCTGCATAACATGTTTCGAATTCCAAATTTCATGTTCCAAATTCCAAATTTAGATTTCCGAACTCTGAGATCTGTGTTCCAACATGTGAATTGCAAATACCAAATTCCTTCTTCTGTGTTCCAAATTCCGTGTACCTCATTCCAAATTTTGTGTTCCAAATTCCATATCCTGAATTTAATCTTCAGGATTTTGAATTGCAAATTCTGTGTTCCAAGTTCAAAATTCCAAATTCCGTGTTCCGAATTCCAAATTCCGTGTTTTGTGTTCTAAATTCTGTTTTCCGAGTTCCAAGTTCTGTGTTTCCAAATTCTGAAATGCAAATTACGTGTTCAAAATTTTGAATTGCAAATTTTGTGTTACAAATTCCATGTTACAAATTCTGAATTGCAAATTTTGTGTTCCAAATTCCGTGTTCCAAATTCCATCTTTTCCAAATTCCCTGTTCCAAATATGAAAATCTGTGTTCCTAACTCCAATTTCTGTGTTCCAAATTCCTTCTTCCGTGTTCCGAATTCCAAATTCCTTGTTCCAACATCCTGAATTACAAATGCTGAATTCCAAATTCTATGTTCCGAACTTCATCTTCCAAATTTAGAATTCCAAATTCCATGTTCTGAGTTCCGTGCTACAAATTCTGAATTGCAAATTTCTTATTTTAAATTCCATCTTCTGAATTCCGTGTTCTGAATTCCATGTTCCGAGTTCCAGTTTCTGTGTTCCAAATTCCTTCTTCCTTGTTCTGAATTTCAAATTCTTTGTTCCAACATCCTGAATTGCAAATGCTGAATTCCAAATTCTGTGTTCCGAACTTCATATTCCAAATTTAGAATTCCAAATTCCAGGTTCTGAGTTCTATGTTACAAATTCTGAATTACAATTTTTGTGTTTCAAATTCCATCTTCCGAATTCCGTGTTCTGGATACCAAATTCCGTGTTCCGAATTCTAAACTCTGTCCCGAATACTGTCTTCTAAATTACAAATGACAAATTCTGTGTTCCAAATGACAAATTCCATGATCTGAGTTCCGAAATCTGTGTTCCAACATCTGAATTGCAAATTTCAAATTATGTCTGCTGTGTTCCAAACTCCGTGTTCCAAATTCCGTTTTCTGAATTCCATGTCCTGTGTTCCGAGTTCTGTGTTCCAAATTCTGAATTCCAAATGCCATGTTCCAAGTTCTAAATTCAGAATTCCAGATTCCAAATTAATAAAAATGCTGTGTTCCTCCATGACGTATTCTGAATTCCAATTCTGTGTTCCTAATTCCAATTTCTAAATTCTGTGTTCCAAAATCTGAATAGCAATTACCAAATTTCTTCTTCCATATTGCAAATTCCGCTTTCCTAATTCCAATTTCCGCGTTCTGAATTTCAAATTCCATGTTATGAGTTCTGAATTCCGTGTTCCAAAAGCGGAATTGCAAATCACAAATTCCATCTTCCATGTTCCATATTCGGTGTTCCAAATTCCGTAATCCGAATTATAAAAATTCTGTGTTCCCGAATTCCGTGTTACGAATTAAAAAATTCCTTGTTCCAACATCCTGAATTGCAAATGCCAAATTCTGTGTTCCAAATTCCGAGTTCCGCATTCTGTGTTTCTAAATTCTGAATTGCAAATTTTGTGTTCCAAGTTCTGCGTTCCATATTCCACGTTCCGAGTTTTGTGTTCCAAATTCTCAATTTAAAATTTTGTGTTCCAAATTCCATGTTCCAAGTTCCGTGTTCAGAATTTCCAATTACTAATTCCATCTTCCATGTTCCAAATTCCTTGTTCCAAGTTACAAATTCCTTGTTCGAACATATGAATTGCAAATGACAAATTCCTTGTTCCAACATCCTGAATTGCAAATGCTGAATTCCAAATTCTGTGTTCCGAACTTTATATTCCAAATTTAGAATTCCAAATTCCTGGTTCTGAGTTCTATGTTACAAATTCTGAATTGCAAATTTCGTGTTTCAAATTCCATCTTCCGAATTCCGTGTTCTGGATACCAAATTCCATGTTCCGAATACTAAACTCTGTCCCGAATACCGTCGTCTGAATTACAAATGACAAATTCCATGATCTGAGTTCCGAATTCTGTGTTCCAACATCTGAATTGCAAATTCCAAATTATGTCTGCCGTGTTCCAAATTCCGTGTTCCAAATTCCGTTTTCTGAATTCCATGTTCTGTGTTCCGAGTTCTGTGTTCCAATTCTGAATTCCAAATGCCATGTTCCAAGTTCCAAGTTCAGAATTCCGTATCGCCAATTAATAAAAAAATTGTGTTCCTGAATGATGTTCCATATTCGGTGTTTCAAATTCCGTAATCCGAATTATAAAAATTCTGTGTTCCCGAATTCCGTGTTACGAATTAAAAAATTCCTTATTCCAACATTCTGAATTGCAAATGCCAAATTCTGTGTTCCAAATTCTGAGTTCCGAGTTCCGTATTCTGTGTTTCCAAATTCTGAATTGCAAATTTTGTGTTCCAAGTTCCATGTTCCATATTCCACATTCCAAGTTTTGTGTTCCAAATTCTGAATTTAAAATTTTGTGTTCCAAATTCCATGTTCCAAGTTCCGTGTTCAGAATTTCCAATTACTAATTCCATCTTCCATGTTCCAAATTCCTTGTTCCGAGTTACAAATCCCTTGTTCCAACATATGAATTGCAAATGCCAAATTCCGTGTTCCAAATTGCAAATTCCATGTTCTGCATAACATGTTTCGAATTCCAAATTCCATGTTCCAAATTCCAAATTTAGATTTCCGAACTCCGAGATCCGTGTTCCAAATTCTGTGTTCCAAAATGTGAATTGCAAATACCAAATTCCTTCTTCAGTGTTCCAAATTCCGTGTTCCAAATTCCATATCCTGAATTTAATCTTCCGAATTTAGACTTGCAAATTCTGTGTTTCAAGTTCAAAATTCAAAAATTCTGTGTTCTGAATTCCAAATTCTGTGTTTCGTGTTCTGAATTCCATGTTCTGAGTTCCAATTTCTGTGCTCCAAATTCCTTCTTCCAAGTTCTGAATTCCAAATTCCTTGTTCCAACATCCTGAATTGTAAATGCTGAATTCTAAATTCTGTGTTCCGAACTTCATCTTCCAAATTTAGAATTCCAAATTCTGTGTTCTGAGTTCCCTGTTCCGGATACCAAATTCCGTGTTCCGAATTCTAAACTCTGTCCCGAATACCGTCTTCTGAATTAAAATTGACAAATTCCGTGTTCTGAGTTCTGAATTCTGTGTTTCAAAATCTGTATTGCAAATTCCAAATTATGTCTGCCATGTTCTAAATTCTGTATTCCAAATTCCGTTTTCTGAATTCCATGTTCTGTGTTCCAAATTCTGAATTCCAAATGCCATGTTCCAAGTTCCAAATTCAGAATTCCGCATCCCAAATTAATAATAAATTAGTGTTCCTGAATGATGTATTCTGAATTCCAATTCTGTACTCCTAATTCCAATTTCTAAATTCTGTGTTCCAAAATCTGAATAGCAAATACCAATTTCCTTCTTCCGTATTCCAAATTCCTCTTTCCTAATTCCAATTTCTGCATTCTGAATTTCAAATTCCATGTTCTGAGTTCCGAATTCCGTGTTCCAAAAGCTGAATTGCAAATCACAAATTCCATCTTCCATGTTCCATATTCGGTGTTCCAAATTCCGTAATCCGAATTATAAAAATTCTGTGTTCCCGAATTCCATGTTACGAATTAAAAAATTCCTTGTTCCAACATCCTGAATTGCAAATGCCAAATTCTGTGTTCCAAATTCCGAGTTCCGCATTCTGTTTCCAAATTCTGAATTGCAAATTTTGTGTTCCAAGTTCCGTGTTCCATATTCCACATTCCGAGTTTTGTGTTCCAAATTCTGAATTTAAAATTTTGTGTTTCAAATTCCATGTTCCAAGTTCTGTGTTCAGAATTTCCAATTACTAATTCCATCTTCCATGTTCCAAATTCCTTGTTCCGAGTTACAAATCCCTTGCTCCAACATATGAATTGCAAATGCCAAATTCCATGTTCCAAATTGCAAATTCCATGTTCTGAATCCCATGTTCCGCATTCCAAATTCCCTGTCCTGCATACCATGTTTTGAATACCAAATTCCATGTTCCAAATTCCAAATTTAGATTTCCGAACTCCGAGATCCGTGTTCCAAATTCTGTGTTCCAACATGTGAATTGCAAATACCTAATTCCTTCTTCAGTGTTCCAAATTCCGTGTTCCTAATTCCAAATTCCATGTTCCAAATTCCATATCCTGAATTTAATCTTCCAAATTTAGACTTGCAAATTCTGTGTTCCAAGTTCAAAATTAAAAAATTCCGTGTTCTGAATTCCAAATTCTGTGTTTCGTGTTCTGAATTCCATGTTCTGAGTTCCAATTTCTGTGTTCCAAATTCCTTCTTCCAAGTTCTGAATTCCAAATTCCTTGTTCCAACATCCTGAATTGTAAAAGCTGAATTCCAAATTCTGTGTTCCGATCTTCATCTTCCTCATTTAGAATTCCAAATTCTGTGTTCTGAGTTCCCTGTTCCGGATACCAAATTCCATGTTCCGAATTCTAAACTCTGTCCCGAATACTGTCTTCTGAATTACAAATGACAAATTCCGTATTCCGAATTAGAAATTCCATGTTCTGAGTTCTGAATTCTGTGTTCCAAAATCTGAATTGCAAATTCCAAATTATGTCTGCCGTGTTCCAAATTCCATTTTCTGAATTCCATGTTCTGTGTTCCGAGTTCTGTGTTCCAAATTCTTAATTCCAAATGCCATGTTCCAAGTTCCAAATTCAGAATTCCGCATCCCAAATTAATAATAAATTAGTGTTCCTGAATTATGTATTCTGAATTCCAATTCTGTGTTCCTAATTCCAATTTCTAAATTCTGTGTTCCAAAATCTGAATAGCAAATACCAAATTCCTTCTTCCGTATTGCAAACTTAGCTTTCCTAATTCCAATTTCCGCGTTCTGAATTTAAAATTCCATGTTCTGAGTTCTGAATTCCATGTTCCAAAAGCTGAATTGCAAATCACAAATTCCATCTTCCATGTTCCATATTCGGTGTTCCAAATTCCGTAATCCGAATTATAAAAATTCTGTGTTCCCGAATTCCGTGTTACGAAATAAAAAATTCCATGTTCCAACATCCTGAATTGCAAATGCCAAATTCTGTGTTCCAAATTCTGAGTTCCGAGTTCCGCATTCTGTGTTTCCAAATTCTGAATTGCAAATTTTGTGTTCCAAGCTCCGTGTTCCATATTCCACGTTTCGAGTTTTGTGTTCCAAATTCTGAATTAAAAATTTTGTGTTCCAAATTCCGTGTTCCAAGTTCCGTGTTCAGAATTTCCAATTACTAATTCCATCTTCCATGTTCCAAATTCCTTGTTCCAAGTTACAAATCCCTTGTTCCAACATATGAATTGCAAATGCCAAATTCCGTGTTCCAAATAGCAAATTCCATGTTCTGAATCCCATGTTCCGCATTCCAAATTCCCTTTCCTGCATAACATGTTTCGAATTCCAAATTCCATGTTCCAAATTTAGATTTCCGAACTCCGAGATCCGTGTTCCAAATTCTGTGTTCCAACATGTGAATTGCAAATACCAAAGTCCTTCTTCAGTGTTCCAAATTCCGTGTTCCTAATTCCAAATTCCGTGTTCCAAATTCCATATCCTGAATTTAATCTTCCAAATTTAGACTTGCAAATTCTGTGTTCCAAGTTCAAAATTCAAAAATTCCGTGTTCTGAATTCCAAATTCTGTGTTTCGTGTTCTGAATTCCATGTTCTGAGTTCCAATTTCTGTGTTCCAAATTCCTTCTTCCAAGTTCTGAATTCCAAATTCCTTGTTCCAACATCCTGAATTGTAAAAGCTGAATTCCAAATTCTGTGTTCCGATCTTCATCTTCCACATTTAGAATTCCAAATTCTGTGTTCTGAGTTCCCTGTTCCGGATACCAAATTCCGTGTTCCGAATTCTAAACTCTGTCCTGAATATTGTCTTCTGAATTACAAATGACAAATTCCGTATTCCGAATCAGAAATTCCATGTTCTGAGTTCTGAATTCTGTGTTCCAAAATCTGAATTGCAAATTCCAAATTATGTCTGCCGTGTTCCAAATTCTGTATTCCAAATTCCGTTTTCTGAATTCCATGTTCTGTGTTCCGAGTTCTGTGTTCCAAATTCTGAATTCCAAATGCCATGTTCCAAGTTCCAAATTCAGAATTCCGCATCCCAAATTAATAATAAATTAGTGTTCCTGAATGATGTATTCTGAATTCCAATTCTGTGTTCCTAATTCCAATTTCTAAATTCTGTGTTCCAAAATCTGAATAGCAAATACCAATTTCCTTCTTCCGTATTCCAAATTCTTCTTTCCTAATTCCAATTTCCGCATTCTGAATTTCAAATTCCATGTTCTGAGTTCCGAAATCCATGTTCCAACAGCTGAATTTCAAATCATAAATTCCATCTTCCATGTTCCATATTCGGTGTTCCAATTTCCATAATCCGAATTATAAAAATTCTGTGTTCCCGAATCTCGTGTTCCAAATTAAAAAATTCCTTGTTGCGAGTTATTAATTTCTTGTTCCAACATCCTGAATTGCAAATGCCAAATTCCGTGTTTCAAATTCCGAGTTCTGCATTCTGTGTTTCCAAATTGTGAATTGCAAATTATGTGTTCCAAGTTCTGAGTTACAAATTCTTAATTGCAAATTCCGTGTTGCAAATTCTTAATGGCAAATTTTGTGTTCCAAATTCCGTGTTACAAATTCTGAATTGAAAATTGTGTGTTCCAAGTTCCGTGTTCCAAATTCCACGTTCTGAGTTCCGTGTTCCAAATTCTGAATTTCAAATTCTGTGTTCCAAGTTTTCTGAATACCGAGTTCTGTGTTCCAAATTCTGAATTGCAAATTTTGTGTTCCAAATTCTGTGTTCCAAATTGCAAATTCCATGTTCTGAATCCCGTTTTCCGAATTCCAAATTCTGTGTCCTGCATGCCATGTTTCTAATTCCAAATTCCATGTTCCAAATTCCAAATTTAGTTTTCCGAACTCTGAGATCTGTGTTCCAACATGTGAATTGCAAATACCAAATTCCTTCTTCTGTGTTCCAAATTCCATGTACCTCATTCCAAATTTCGTGTTCCAAATTCCATATCCTGAATTTAATCTTCAGAATTTTGAATTGCAAATCCTGTGTTCCAAGTTCAAAATTCCAAATTCCATGTTCATAATTCCAAATTCCGTGTTTTGTGTTCTGAATTCTGTTTTCCGAGTTCCAAGTTCTGTGTTTCCAAATTCTGTATTGCAAATTATGTGTTCAAAATTTTGAATTGCAAATTTTGTGTTACAAATTCAATGTTACAAATTCAGAATTGCAAATTTTGTGTTCCAAATTCCGTGTTTCAAATTCCATCTTTTCCAAATTCCCTGTTCCAAATATGAAAATCTGTGTTCCTAACTCCAATTTCTGTGTTCCAAATTCCTTCTTCCGTGTTCCGAATTCCAAATTCCTTGTTCCAACATCCTGAATTACAAATGCTGAATTCCAAATTCTATGTTCCGAACTTCATCTTCCAAATTTAGAATTCCAAATTCCATGTTCTGAGTTCCGTGTTACAAATTCTGAATTGCAAATTTCGTGTTTTAAATTCCATCTTCTGAATTCCGTGTTCTGAATTCCATGTTCCGAGTTCCAGTTTCTGTGTTCCAAATTCCTTTTTCCTTGTTCTGAATTCCAAATTCCATGTTCTGAGTTCCGTGTTACAAATTCTGAATTGCAAATTTCGTGTTTCAAATTCCATCTTCCGAATTCCGTGTTCTGGAAACCAAATTCCATGTTTCAAATTCTAAACTCTGTCCCGAATACCATCTTCTGAATTACAAATGACAAATTCCTTGTTCCAAATGACAAATTCCATGATCTGAGTTCCGAATTCTGTGTTCCAACATCTGAATTGCAAATTCCAAATTATGTCTGCCATGTTCCAAATTCCATGTTCCAAATTCCGTTTTCTGAATTCCATGTTCTGTGTTCCGAGTTCTGTGTTTCAAATTCTGAATTCCAAATGCCATGTTCCAAGTTCTAAATTCAGAATTCCGGATCCCAAATTAATAAAAATGCTGTGTTCATGAATGATGTATTCTGAATTCCAGTTCTGTGTTCCTAATTCCAATTTCTAAATTCTGTGTTCCAAAATCTGAATAGCAAATACCAAATTCCTTCTTCCGTATTCCAAATTCCGCTTTGCTAATTCAAATTTCCGCCTTCTGAATTTCAAATTCCATGTTCTGAGTTCCAAATTCCGTGTTGCAACAGCTGAATTGCAAATCACAAATTCCATCTTACATGTTCCATATTCGGTGTTCCAAATTCCGTAATACGAATTATAAAAATTCTGTGTTCCCGAATTCCGTGTTCCGAATTAAAAAATTCCTTCTTGCGAGTTATGAATTCCTTGTTCCAACATCCTGAATTGCAAATGCCAAATTCCGTGTTCCAAATTCCGAGTTCCGAGTTCGGCATTCTGTGTTTCCAAATTCTAAATTGCAAATTACGTGTTCCAAGTTCTGAGTTACAAATTCTTAATTGCAAATTCCGTGTTCCAAATTCTGAATTGCAAATTTTGTGTTCCAAATTCCATGTTACAAATTCTGAATTTCAAATTTTGTGTTCCAAATTCCGTGTTACAAATTCCACGTTCCAAATTCTGTGTTACAAATTCTGAATTTCAAATTCTGTGTTCCAAGTTTTCTGAATACCGAGTTCTGTGTTCCAAATTCTGAATTGCAAATTTTGTGTTCCAAATTCCCTTTTCCAAGTTCCGTGTTTAGAATTGCAAATTACTAATTCCATCTTCCATGTTCCAAATTCCTTGTTCCGAGTTACAAATTCCTTGTTCCACCATATGAATTGCAAATGTCAAATTCCGTGTCCCAAATTGCAAATTCCATGTTCTGAATCCCATGTTCCGAATTCCAAATTCCGTGTCCTGCATACCATGTTTCGAATTCCAAATTCCATGTTCCAAATTTAGATTTCCGAACTCCGAGATCCGTGTTCCAAATTCTGTGTTCCAACATGTGAATTGCAAATTCCTTCTCCAGTGTTCCAAATTCCGTGTTCCAAATTCCATATCCTGAATTTAATCTTCCGAATTTAGAATTGCAAATTCTGTGTTCCAAGTTCAAAATTCCAAATTCCGTGTTCCGAATTCCAAATTCCGTGTTTCATGTTCTGAATTCCGTGTTCTGAGTTCCGAGTTCTGTGTTTCCAAATTCTGAATTGCAAATTACGTGTTCCAAATTCCATCTTACAAATTCCATCTTTTCCGAATTACATGTTCTGAATATGAAAATCTGCATTCTGAATTCCAATTTCTGTGTTCCAAATTCCTTGTTCCAACATCCTGAATTGCGAATCCTGAATTCCAAATTCTGTGTTCTGAACTTCATCTTCCAAATTAAAATTCCAAATTCTGTGTTTTGAGTTCCGTGTTCCAAATTCTGAATTGCAAATTTCGTGTTTCAAATTCCATCTTCCAAACTCTGTGTTCTGAATACCAAATTCCATGTTCTGAATACCAAACTCTGTCCTGAATACCATCTTTTGAATTACAAATTACAACTTCCATGTTCCGAATGACAAATTCCATGTTCTGAGTTCCAAATTCTGTGTTCAAACATCTGAATTGCAAATTTTGTGTTCCAAATTTCGTGTTCCAAGTTCTGATAATTCCAAATTCTGTGTTCCAAATTCTGTTTTCTGAATTCCATGTTCCGTGTTACGAGTTCTGTGTTCTAAATTCTGAATTCCAAATTCATGTTCCAAATTCTGAATTCCAAATGCCATGTTCTGAGTTCCAAATTCAGAATTCCGTATTCCAAATTAATAAAAATGTTATTCCATGTTCCAAATTCTGTAATCCGAATTATAAAAATTCTGTGTTCCCAAATTCCTTTTACCAAATTCCAAATTCCGTGTTCCAAATTCCAAATTCCGTGTTCTGATTGTTAGAATTCCTTGTTCCGAGTTACTGATTCCTTGTTACAACATCCTGAATTGCAAATGCAAAATAACATGTTCCAAATTTCGTTTTCTGAATTCCATGTACTGAATTTCATGTTGCAAATTCTGAATTGCAAATTTTGTGTTCCAAATTCTGAATTGCAAATTTTGTGTTCCAAATTCTGAATTGCATATTTTATGTTCCAAATTCCATCTTCTGAATTCCGTGTTCCGAATACAAAATTTCGTGTTCTGAATACCAAATTCTGTTTTCCAAATTCCATCTTCCGTGTTCTGAATTCCAAATTCTGTTTTCTGAATTCCATGTTCTGAGTTCCGTGTTCCGAATTCTGAATTCCAAATTCTGTGTTCCAAATTCAGTTTTCTGAATACTGAGTTCCGTGTTCCAAATTCTGAATTGCAAATTTTGTGTTCCAAATTCCGTGTTCCAAGTTCCGTGTTCAGAATTGCAATTGACTAATTCCGTCTTCCATGTTCCAAATTCCTTATTCCGAGTTACAAATTCCTTGTTCCAACATATGAATTGCAAATGCCAAATTCCGTGTTCTGAATTCCAAATTCCGAGTTCCGTGTTCAGAATTGCAAATTACGTGTTCTGAATCCCATGTTCTGAATTTCAAATTCTGTGTCCTGCATACGTGTTTCAAATTCCATGTTCCGAATTCCAAATTCAGTTTTCCAAACTCTGAGATCCGTGTTCCAAATTCTGAATTTTCAATTTCCATGTTCCGAGTTCCGTGTTCCGTGTTCTGAATTGCAAATGACTAATTCCGTCTTCTGTGTTCAAATTCCTTGTTCTGAGTTATGAATTCCTTGTTCAATATCTGAATTGCAAATGCCAATTTCTCTGTTCTGAATTCCAAATTCCGAGTTCCAAATTGCAAATTCTGTATTCTGAATTCCGTGTTGTTCTGAGTTCCAAATTCCGTGGTCTGAGTACCGTGTTCCAAAATCCAAATTCCGTGTTCTGATTGTTAGAATTCCTTGTTCCGAGTTACTGATTCCTTGTTACAACATCCTGAATTGCAAATGCAAAATAACATGTTCCAAATTCCGTTTTCTGAATTCCATGTACTGAATTTCATGTTGCAAATTCTGAATTGCAAATTTTGTGTTCCAAATTCTGAATTGCAAATTTTGTGTTCCAAATTCTGAATTGCATATTTTATGTTCCAAATTCCATCTTCTGAATTCCGTGTTCCGAATACAAAATTCCGTGTTCTGAATTCCAAATTCTGTTTTCCAAATTCCATCTTCCGTGTTCTGAATTCAAAATTCTGTTTTCTGAATTCCATGTTCTGAGTTCCGTGTTCCGAATTCTGAATTCCAAATTCTGTGTTCCAAATTCAGTTTTCTGAATACTGAGTTCCGTGTTCCAAATTCTGAATTGCAAATTTTGTGTTCCAAATTCCGTGTTCTAAGTTCCGTGTTCCGAATTGCAAATGACTAATTCCGTCTTCCATGTTCCAAATTCCTTATTCCGAGTTACAAATTCCTTGTTCCAACATATGAATTGCAAATGCCAAATTCCGTGTTCTGAATTCCAAATTCCGAGTTCCGTGTTCAGAATTGCAAATTACGTGTTCTGAATCCCATGTTCTGAATTTCAAATTCTGTGTCCTGCATACGTGTTTCAAATTCCATGTTCCAAATTCCAAATTCAGTTTTCCAAACTCTGAGATCCGTGTCCCAAATTCTGAATTTTCAATTTCCATGTTCCGAGTTCCGTGTTCCATGTTCTGAATTGCAAATGACTAATTCCGTCTTCTGTGTTCAAATTCCTTGTTCTGAGTTATGAATTCCTTGTTCCAATATCTGAATTGCAAATGCCAATTTCTCTGTTCTGAATTCCAAATTCCGAGTTCCAAATTGCAAATTCTGTATTCTGAATTCCGTGTTGTTCTGAGTTCCAAATTCCGTGGTCTGAGTACCGTGTTCCAAAATCCAAATTCCGTGTTCTGATTGTTAGAATTCCTTGTTCCGAGTTACTGATTCCTTGTTACAACATCCTGAATTGCAAATGCAAAATAACATGTTCCAAATTCCGTTTTCTGAATTCCATGTACTGAATTTCATGTTGCAAATTCTGAATTGCAAATTTTGTGTTCCAAATTCTGAATTGCAAATTTTGTGTTCCAAATTCTGAATTGCATATTTTATGTTCCAAATTCCATCTTCTGAATTCCGTGTTCCGAATACAAAATTCCGTGTTCTGAATTCCAAATTCTGTTTTCCAAATTCCATCTTCCGTGTTCTGAATTCAAAATTCTGTTTTCTGAATTCCATGTTCTGAGTTCCGTGTTCCGAATTCTGAATTCCAAATTCTGTGTTCCAAATTCAGTTTTCTGAATACTGAGTTCCGTGTTCCAAATTCTGAATTGCAAATTTTGTGTTCCAAATTCCGTGTTCCAAGTTCCGTGTTCAGAATTGCAAATGACTAATTCCGTCTTCCATGTTCCAAATTCCTTATTCCGAGTTACAAATTCCTTGTTCCAACATATGAATTGCAAATGCCAAATTCCGTGTTCTGAATTCCAAATTCCGAGTTCCGTGTTCAGAATTGCAAATTACGTGTTCTGAATCCCATGTTCTGAATTTCAAATTCTGTGTCCTGCATACGTGTTTCAAATTCCATGTTCCGAATTCCAAATTCAGTTTTCCAAACTCTGAGATCCGTGTTCCAAATTCTGAATTTTCAATTTCCATGTTCCGAGTTCCGTGTTCCATGTTCTGAATTGCAAATGACTAATTCCGTCTTCTGTGTTCAAATTCCTTGTTCTGAGTTATGAATTCCTTGTTCCAATATCTGAATTGCAAATGCCAATTTCTCTGTTCTGAATTCCAAATTCCGAGTTCCAAATTGCAAATTCTGTATTCTGAATTCCGTGTTGTTCTGAGTTCCAAATTCCGTGGTCTGAGTACCGTGTTCCAAAATCCAAATCCCGTGTTCCGAATTCCAAATTCTGTGTTCCAAATTCCTTTTTCCGTGTTCCAAATTCCAAATTTCTTGTTCCAACATTGTGAATTGCAAATGCTGAATTCCAAATTCTGTGTTCAAATTCCTTGTTCTGAGTTATGAATTCTTTGTTCCAACATCTGAAATGCAAATGCCATATTCTGTATTCTGTATTCTGAATTCAGATTTCTGAGTTCCCTGTTCCCAATTACAAATTCCGTGTTCTGAATCCCATTTTCTGTGTTTTCTGTGTTCTGGATAAAGTGTTCCAGATTCCAAATTCTGTGTTCCGGATTCCAAATTCTGTGTTCTGAATTCCGTGCTCCGAATTCCAAATTCTGCGTTCCAAATTCCATCTTCTGTGTTCCGAATTCCAAATTTTGTTTTCTGAATTCCGTGTTCCGAATTCCATGTTCCGAATTCTGAATTCTAAATTCTATGTTCCAAATTTTGTTTTCTGAATACCGAGTTCCGTGTTCCAAATTCTGAATTGCAAATTTTTGTGTTCCAAATTCCATGTTTCAAGTTCCGTGTTGAGAATTGCAAATGACTAATTCCGTCTTCCATGTTCCAAATTCCTTGTTCCAAGTTACAAATTCCTTGTTCCAACATATGAATTGCAAATGCCAAATTCCGTGTTCTGAATTCCAAATTCTGAGTTTCGTGTTCAGAATTGCAAATTCTGTGTTCTGAATCCCATGTTCCGAATTCCAAATTCCTTGTCCTTCATACCATGTTTCGAATTCCAAATTCCATATACCGAATTCCAAATTCAGTTTTCCGAACTCCGAGATCTATGTTTTCTGTGTTCCAAACTTCATCTTCCAAATTTAGAATTACAAATTCCATGTTCCGAGTTCTGTGTTCCGAATTCTGAATGGCAAATTCTGTGTTACAAATTCTGAATTGCAAATGTTGTGTTCCAAATTCCGAGTTACAAATTCCGTGTTTCGAATTCCAAATTCTGTTTTTCGAATTCCATTTTTTTAATTCCATGTTCTGTGTTCCAGATTCTGAATGCCAAATTCCGTGTTCCAAATTCTGAATTCCAAATGCTGTGCTCTGAGTTCCAAATTCAGAATTCAGTATATCAATCAATATATCATTATAAAAATTCTGTGTTCCCGAATGACGTATTCTGAATTTCAAATTCTGAGTTCTGAGTTCTGAATTCTGTGTTCCATCATCTGAATTGCAAATTACAAATACCATGTTCCATATTCCGTTTTCCAAATTCTGAATTATAAAAATTCTGTGTTCCCGAATTCCATGTTCCAAATTCCAAATTCCATGTTCCAAATTCTGAATTCCGTGTTCAGAATTAAAAAATTCCTTGTTCCAAGTTATAAATTTCTTGTTCTGACATCCTTAATTGCAAATGCCAAATTCCGTGTTCCAAATTCCATTCTATAAATTCCATGTTCCGAGTTCCCTGTTTCAAATTCCGAGATCAGTGTTCCAAATTCTAAATTCCAAATTCTGTGTTCCGTATTACAAATACCATTTTCTGCATACCGAGTTCTGTGTTCCAAATTCTGAATTGCAAATTTTGTGTTCCGAATTGCAAATTACTAATTCCGTCTTCCATGTTCCAAATTCCTTGTTCCGAGTTACAAATTCCTTGTTCCAGCATCTGAATTGCAAATGCCAAATTCTGTATTCTGAATTCCAAATTCCGAGTCCCGTGTTCCAAGTTTCAAATTCCGTGTTCTGAATCCCGTGTTCCGAATTCCAGATTCCGTGTTCTGCATACCGTGTTTCAAATTCAAAATTCCGTGATTCGAATTCCAGATTTCTTGTTCCGGGTTACAATTTCACTGTTCCAAAATCTTGTTCCAAATGTTCCAAATTCCATGATCCAAATTCCAAGTTATGTGATCTGAATTTTGTCTTAAAATTCTGAAATCCTGAAATTTTTGAATTCCACATTCTGTGTTCCAAATTTCCTATTCCAAATTCCGTGTTCCAAAATCCAAATTTTGTGTTCTGAATTCAAAATTCTTTTGTTCCAAGTTATGAATTCCTTTTTCCAACATCTGAATTGCAAATTTCAAATTTCGTGTTGTGAGTTCCAAAGTTTGTGTTGTGAGTTCCACATTCCATGTTCCGAGTTCCACATTCCGTGTTCCGAGTTCCACATTCCGTGTTCCGAGTTCCAAGCTCCGTGTTACATCTGAATTGCAAATTCCAAATTCCATCTTCCATGTTCCAAATTCCTTAATCTGAATAACAAAAGTTCTGTGTTCCCGAATTTCATGTTCCAAATTTTGTGTTCCGAATTCCAAATTCCATGTTCCGAGTTCTAAATTCCGCATTCTGAATTCCAAATTTCTTGTTCCAAGTTATGAATACCTTGTTCCAACATCCTGAATTGTAAATGCCAAATTCCGTGTTCAAAATTCCAAATCCTGTGTTCCAAATTCCGTTTTCTTTTTTTTTTCAAAATTGCATTTTTGTTGGCTTATAAAAGAACATATATAAACTTATTACATAGAAATAATAGATACAGATAAACAGTGTCCATAAATGCAGAGCACAGTAGTGATCAGTATCACTTATCAAAAATATATAAAATAAGCAACTCATAGGTAGATAATAGAATTCAAAACCAGAGAGCAGTCATGAAGATAAAAAGACAGAGGTTTTTGTGGAGGGTATATGATAAGTAACATAAAATCCAATAAGGCATGAATTGGTATGGGAGAGGGAGGAGAGAATATGATCAAAAATAATGTAATGTTATTACAATTTAAGATGTGGCAGTAAGCATAGGGGTCCCATATTCCGATAGTTTCCAAGGTTCGCAAACTTTATCAGATTGGGAGATAAAATCATGTACAGAGGCCATTAAAAATTCCATCCTCCGAATCTCAGCCACCAGGTGCAGAAATCTGGACCACAAAGGAAGCGTGCTGGACAGCCAGCACAATGGAATAAGCCTTTTGGCAGCTAACATAATGTAAGAGATTAGCCGATTGGCTTTTTTGGTTAAGCCTGAAAAAGGAAGGCCCAACAGACAATTTAAGGGATCCAGCAGAAGGGACACATCCACCACCTTCTGTATAAGTAGCCTCACATGATGCCTAAAAGCTTGTATCAGGGAACATTGCCAAAAAATATGAAATAAAGAACCTGTGTCAGTTCCGCAATGCCAGCAGCACAGCGAGACTGAGGAATCATATTTATGAATGACATCAGGAGTTTTATACCAAAACATGAGGATCTTAATGGATGTCTCCCTTTGGGTTACACATTTGGAGGACTTAAAAATAGAGGACCAAATCCTGTACCACACCTGGACTGTGATAGGCCGGCTCAATAGATGGGACCATCTTCTCATATAGTGGTGTGTGGTCTCATTAAGAGTGGTCGACTCATGAAGGATACGGTGGGCATAGAATACTAAATGTGGTTGGTGAGGGCCCTGGGCGCATAAATATTCAAAGGTGGTTGGTTTATCAAGAGTCAGGGTTGGAGATTTGGAGTGAAAAAAATGTCTAACCTGCAAGTAAAAATGGAAAAGGTGGGAGGGTATATCAAATTTCTCACATAAAGTATCAAAAGTATGTTATCTCCGCGTAATAGGATGAACCAAATTTCGAAGCTGAAAAAGAGGGGCGTTAAGCCTACCCAGGGACATACTGTCTGGTATGAGTGGGTTAAACAGCACATTCACAAGAGGAGGGCAGCGTGAGGCAAGAGAATAGTTTTTGAGACATTTACACCAAATGGTTAGGGTAAAGGTCATTGGAGTATTGCACTGACGTTTAAAAATGGGATCCAGGAATGGGAGGGCACCCCAAACTAAAGAGCATGGGTGAACCGGGTATAAAACTCCCTTTTCAATGGCAGTCCATTGATTTGGTGCATGCAAGAAGGACCATGAAGCAATAGCCCTCAAATGTGAGGCGTAATAATATTTAGTAATGTCCGGGGCTCCCAAACCCCCCTGGATCTTAGGGAAAATACCACTAAAACTCACTATGCGGTGGGCCCTGCTGCCCCATATGAACTTTAGAAAACTCCTCTGAAGTGCTTTTAGTTGAGAGGAAGGCATGGCAACTGGTAATGTTTCAAAGTGGTAGAGTAATCTGGGTAAAATAGACATTTTTAGGACATTGATCCTACCTAACAGGGACAGGGGATATTTTGTCCAGGTCAACAGGGATTTGTTAATGTCTAAAACCAGAGGGGGAAAGTTAACAGAACAGAGGGAGAATAATAGGGTGTAAGAAGGACACCTAAATATTTGAGGGAGGTATTGCACCATTTATAAAGGTATGATTCTTCAAGCTGAGATAATAGGGATGGCGGGATGTATATGGGAAGGGCTTCAGTTTTGGAAGTATTAACTTTATAACTGGAGATGGCACTAAAGGAAGTCAGTAATTTATGCAGCGAAGGAAGAGATATCAACGAGTTAGTAATAGTGAGCATAATGTCTTCTGCAAAGAGTGACAATTTATATTCCCCCTGTCACATCACCACCCCACGAATGTCCGGATGAGTGTGGATGGACTCGGCCAAGGATTCCAAACATAAGATAAATTGTAATGGTGATAAGGGACATCCCTGCCGAGTTCTGTTTGTCATGGGGAAGCCAGGCGACAGGAAGGATGACGTGCACTTGGGCTGTAACAGTCGAATAAAGGGCATCTAAAGCTTTTAGGAAAGAACCATTAAAACCATGTTTTTAAGGTGGCAAACATATAAGGCCAACTCAGCCTGTCAAAGGCCTTTTGTGCATCTAAACTTAAAATCAGTGCCAAGCGGGAAGACCTGTCCAGGAGATCTATCAGATCTATTGTACCTTGGGTGTTGCCCCCCACATGCCTGCCAGGGACAAAGCCCACTTGATCTCTATGGATCAGTTTGGGGATAAGCCTGTATTTTCTGGATGCAAGAATTTTGGTAAATATCTTATAATCTGAATTTAGAAGGGCTATGGGCCTGTAGTTATCTGGAGGGGTCCTTACCAGGTTTTGGAATAACTGAAATGTAGTAGTGAGAGAAATGTGGATGTGCCTTTAGGCAGGAAGTCATACAAGGTCAGCATGTGTGGAGACAAAATGTCAAAGAAAGTTTTGTGGTAAAAATATGGCAAGCCATCAGGGCCAGGTGATTTATGTAATGGACGACCCTTAATTATAGTCAAGAGTTCCTCAGCCGTTATAGCTGTATTCAAGCTGTTTAAATCCACTGAAGATAATTTTGGAAGCGTTATGTTAGAGAAGAAAGTCTCATTTTTTTTCTGGGTGAAATTAAAGTGATTCTCTGGGGGTAGACAGTTATACAATTTACTGTAATATTTGCCAAAAATTTTGGACATCTCACAGGGACAATGTGCTCTAGATCCATCCGCCTGCTGAAGAAAGTCAGGGAATGAGTTGAATGGACGTGTGTGCAATTTATTGACTAACATTTTATGGGGTTTATTAGAACATTTGCAAAAATTTCTGTTTCATCCAAAGTAGGGATCTGGCTGCCCTATCAAGCTGTGTTAATTTGATTTGTTCTCTGAGGGAGATGACCTTATGTAGTTTCATCACCGTGGGGTCACACAACAGCCTCCGCTCCGTGATTACCAGAGTGGATGTAAAGGACTGCATAAGTCCATCTCTATCTCTCTTCAACCGAGAACTTTCAGCTATGCATGCACCAGGAAATACGGCCTTGTGTGCCTCCCACAGCGTAGAAAATTTGGACACCGACCCTATGTTAAGCTTAAAAAAATCTACCAAACTTTTTGCTAGAATAGAATGGGAAACTTCAGACTGTAAGAGATGGTCATTAAGATGCCAGTGACAGGATTTGGTGTAGGCCTGAGAAAGCATAAGATCTAACATAATGGGTGCATGGTCTGACCATGTAATGGGGGATATGTCAGACTCGACCACATAGGGGATAAGTGGGGCTGAAATGAAAAAGTGGTCAAGGCGTGAGTACATTTTATGAGCTGGGGAGTAGAACGTGAACTGTTTAGCAGAGGGGTGCTTTATCCTCCATGAGTCAAAAAGTCAGTGAGACCTAATACATTTACGGAAAGTATTGGCTTGGGACGTGATGTTTTTAGATGGTACAGTACTAAGGAGAATTTGTATATCTCTAGTGGGTGGCATAACCAGATTAATGCCCCCACCAATGATCATAAAAGGTTGTGAGCAGTATTGAGGGGTGTTAAAAAGTTTGTTGAGAAAGTCAATCTGGCCTGTATTAGGGGCATAGAGATTGACAAGAGTGAAAGAAACAGACATATACTCGCAATCTAAAATAAGAAATCTCCCATGAGGATCAACATGAGAGTTTTTAACCTTAAAAGGGCACGTCTTCCTAATCAGAATTGCCACTCCTGCCCTGCCCGTGGAATCAGAGGCAAGGAAGGAGGTGGGGAAACACTTCCAAGCAAATTTAAATGAACCTCCTGCTCGGAAGTGAGTTTCCTGGATCATTACCATGTCTGCACCTAAGGCCCTGAAATCCTTCATGGCCATCCAGCGCTTACAGTCACATTGTACGACAGGATCCTCAGAGCCATGGTTGCAACCTATTTAGATAGACTCGTGTAAGGATAGTAAAAGAGAAGAGCAGTAAAATATAGAAAACATAAAAATAATTGCAGCGGGGGGCGTGGCCTGACCTGACACAAAGATGGCTGCTTAGTTCCTCAGCTCCTGCCACCACATGACCTGAACTCAACTTAAAGGAGGCTCAACTGAAAGAAACCAGCCTCACAACATGGGGACTGTGTCCAGGAACACCTCAGCCTCACGTTCCCGATCACCGAGGGAACACCCGGAGCGTACGGAACACAACATCCCTGAAATGTTTCGGATGGGCAGAGGTAACATGACGTCCTCCCGCCACAGGAGCTTACAGGCCGCATCGTCCTCACAGCAGGGAGCGCCATCTCTCGCTCTCCCGGTCAGCTTCCTGGGAGAACTTATCTCGGAGGAACAACCCCACCACCATCTGAACATAAATGACCTTTGGATGATAGCTACTGATATAAAGGACACACTTTCAGCTGCCATATCAGAGCTTCGCCTGGAAATCCGCACCCTGTCTGACAGAGTTACGGCGGCGGAGCTAATTGCCGATCAACAAGATCTTCAATTGCGCAAAACCACCCGTCATGTCGATGCACATACCCTACAGATGAGGGATATGCAGAGACACCTCGAGGATCTTGACAATCGGGGCAGAAGACGCAATTTGAGGGTCCGGGGGCTCCCGGAGGCGATTGAAGGAGATCAACTGACTCCATCTGTTACAAGCCTATTCAGTGGCATTTTACACAGGCCCCTTCAGACACCTGTCGACTTTGAAAGAATCCACCGTGCACTGCGACCCAAAGGAAGGGACACTGACCCGCCTAGGGATATAATATGCTGCCTGACTGACTACAAGGTCAAAGAAGATATTCTCAGACAGGCTAGAAGCATTCCACAGCTAATACATGAAAGTAAACCTATCCAGATCTTCCAGGATCTGTCAGGCATAACTCTCCAACACCGCAGAGACCTGAAACCCCTACTGGACACCCTTCGCGCCAAAGGCATCAACTATAAGTGGAAGTTCCCCTTCTGCCTGGCTGCCACTTCGCAAGGTCGCACTGCCTTCCTTAAAGTGCCTGAGGATCTTCCCTATTTCTGCGAGGCTCTAAATATTCCCACTGTGGAGGTACCTAACTGGTACGCTGACTTTCGCCGCTCAGCCGTGTGGAGAGAACAACAGCATGAAATACCTATGGAAACCATGAATACAGGCCACAGGAGGAGAAGATCACCTTCCACCACAGCGTATAATGGCACCCGCCGTTCTCAGCACCGTGACTTCAGCACCGCCGATTCACCCACATCGAGGAGAGCCAGAAGAGATCGCTAAAGTCACAGGGCAGTACTTCATTTTACAGTAACCCTCTTTTTCTGTTATGCCAAGTTCGGCTCTCTCTTTTTTCAATTATAGTTAACCAGTTCTGAGTATCTGACATAGTCCTCAACTGCATGTCACCCTCAACGCTGTCAACATCCAGCGGGGTGTACAGAGAGTACACATGCCATATACGCGTAAAGCAAGTTTATTGATGGGACTTGGAAGAACCTTTAGATAACGTGCTTCGTTCGTTGATGCCCCACCGCAGGATCAGCAGACTACAACTACCATAATGCAATGCAAACCGGAAGCACAAGCTGGCTCTCCTACAAGACACGGAAATCTACTTGCCCTCATACAGACAACCACTATCATATCCGTCACTGCAGTGACGAGGGTGGACACACAACACGGCTTTTGTTACGGCCCAACCCGCTTACCTGAAGTCCAGGACCACAACCGAAGACATAACTCTTTCACTGGAGGACGACATACGGAACTTCCGCAACGCACCCCATGAACAGCATCGGCAGCAGTCACCTGACACCAAGCTACACCATCCTGACCCTACAGACGACTGGCTCCTCAAGGTCAAATGCTCCAGAGACGACCGCCTGCAGAAGCACTCGTCATACACCTCTCCTGCAATGGATTCCAGTGAAGCATCAGCGTCCTACTGCCATAACACCTGTCTGATAGCTGGTGGAACACTCTCCTCCCTCCGCCCTCTCAACAGGACCTGCAGTTACCCTGAAGCCTAACATCAGAGAGAGCGATGGACCCTAAGAGGTATTTGGTAACCCACCACACATACCTCAGACTGGCACCCAGGACGCAATTAAGGTCTTTAGATATGATATTATTTTAAAAAGCATAGTATCTTAGATTCTCTCATCCCATGGGGTATATGGATGGAGGGGGTATGCAACACTGAACAGGGTGACGTTCTACTGTATCCATTATCCTGAGAAACTTTCAGTTTCGGATCCCTACATACAGGTATATCCCCAGTCTACATTACCGTGTGCTTACGTGCTCTACATGGATTATATACATATAGTTAAGGTTTACTATTCGTTATTCCAAACTTGATAGATCGTATCAGTTGCTCAAGCTGTAGAATTTCTTAACATCTTCAGTACTTGCAGACCTGCGTGGTACTCCTCGACTCGCTCCCTGGATTCTCCAGTACATTATCCCACTGGTTCGGGCGCGACTCCGGTAGTCTGATTTGACATCCTGCAGAGTCTGATACTGTCAATCATATCCGTTTTGTTCATACTTACAAGAGCGGTTACTGATGTTATAGATGTTATTGGATCTCTATACTTTTATTATGTGTGCACACTCTCATCGACATCGATTGTACATTTACGCCATACAGGCTCTTTCCACACCCCTCCTACCATCTTCATCCTTCTCAATAGCCGTGGGGTGGCGGGACACTCATCTCTCCTATTCCTCTGCCGACTCTCTCATGTCAGGTTTACTCCTACCCCCACACAGTAACGGCGTAGTGTACCAGCCTGTACATAACGGGCTTTGCTCTACGCCTGAGCTGTACATTACCGATCCCTTTGCTGAAAGTGAGGACACAGGATAGTTTACTATCCCAGTTGACTCGTCGGTTTCTCTACAGAGTTCTTAGGTACGCGACATCAACTACCCTCATTAAGGATAGAAAAAACTCTAACTAGATTACACCCCCCTCCCCCCTACTTATCCTTTAGTAATTTTTGTTTGTTTTTCTCTATCCTTTATTTCTTTTTTTTGTTTACAAAAGTTTTATTGGAAGATTCAGTACAAAAGAGTTACAGGGATATAGTGGTTAGGACAGTTGAGTACAAAATAATGAATACAATGGTCAATATACCGTATGATTTGTGTAGTACATAAATGGGAGGCAAGTGAAAGTATTATAACAACGAGAGGGGTGTAAGCAATCTATATAATAGAGTGTAATGAATTTCAGTCACGAGACCATAAAGACCACTTTTCATCAAAAGAATGCATACTATCATGTAGGGTATGATAAATTCTTTCTGAGAGATTGAGCATATCCATTCTAGATAGGACTTGAGTCCAGGGTAAGTTTTGGGATTTCCAGTTTAGAGCTATCATCCATTGGATAGAACTAATTAGGGAGTGAGTCAGTCTTATACAAGAAATAGGTATGTCAGGAATTGTTGCATACAGTATACATAATTGTGGCGAGAGGTTGATTTTTTTTTTTATTATAGATTCTATTTTGTCTGCAGCAGCGTTCCATATAGGCTCTAGGTAAACACAGTCCCAAAATATATGAAGGTATGTGCCAGGTACGTTGCAACCCCTAAAACAGTTAGGGGAGGCAGAGGGATAGAAGGAGTGGATTTTCGAGGGTGTCAGGTATAATCTAGAGAATAGTTTCATTGGCGACTCCCTAAATGAAGCTGCAATATTACACTTACGGAGGTTTTCTATCATGGCGTTCCATGATTTTAAAGGGATAGAAATGTCCAAATCAGCTTCCCATTGCAACATTGGGCCGGACTTCTCAGGTAATATTGTATCGTTAAGATGTCTATAAATAATAGAAATCAGGCCCTTATCCCTTGGGGAGTTTAGACAGATGTGCTCAAATAAAGTCGTTTGAGATTGAATGTTTAATGAGTAGTGCTCTGTGTAGAAGTTTTTAATCTGGAGATAATTTGTGAGTTCGGAAGATGGAAAGTTGTATCTAGATTGGAGTGTGTGAAAGGGAATGAATGTTTTGAATGGGAGTAGAGATCTTAAGGTAGTCAATCCGTTTGTGCGCCAATGAGGAAATGAATTGTTATTGTTATGGTTTTGAATGAGTCTGGGGTCCCCTAAAAAGGATGCCAGAGGGGGAGTGTCTGAAGATAATTTGAATGTTTTATTGATTTTAAGCCAGAATTGGAGAAGATGGGCCACAATATTATTTAGTTTAAGGATTTTGTGATGGGAGTTTAAATTGGACCATAATAGGCCCTGTATAAAGTGTGGAGAGATAGAGTTTGATTCAAAGTTTAGCCATGGGATATTTGAGTTGGGGGCAAACCATTGGGCTATTTGTGTAAGTTTGGTTGCTATAAAATATTGCCAAATATTTGGAATGCCAAGCCCGCCTTTATTTTGGGGTCTGAACATGAGAAGGTAGCTGCATCTAGGTTTCTTGTTAGACCAGATAAATTTATTAATTTCTCTTTGTAAAGCTTCGAGTCTAGTTTTGGGGACGTTGATAGGTAATGAGCGGAAATAGTATAGAAGTTTGGGGAGAATCGTCATCTTAAAAGCGCATATTCTACCAAGAAGAGAGATACGGTAAGAGGACCAATTTTTTAAAAGAGTTGTGATATTTAAAAAGAGAGGTATGTAGTTAGTTTTATATAGAAGTTTGTGGTGGGAAGTGATTTGGATACCCAGGTATCTGAATGATTTAGAGCACCAAATGAAATTGAAATTTTTCTGAAGGTTTATGATTAGATTAGGGGGCAGATTGATGGGTAGGGCTGAACATTTATTAATGTTAATACCTAGGCCTGATAGAGTGTGAAAAGAGTTGAGTTCGGATATAAGGTTAGGTAACGATATGAGAGGGTTAGTGAGGAATAGTAGGGCGTCATCTGCATAGAGACTTAGTTTGAATTCATTTGGGCCTTTACTATATCCATTGATATCTGGGTTATTTCTTATAGCTTGGGCTAGAGGTTCTATTGCTAATGCAAATAATAAGGGACAAAGGGGGCAGCCCTGTCTGGTTCCTCTACTTAGAGGAAAGAAGTCTGAGTTATGGCCGGGGATTTTTATTCTGGTTTTAGGAAGGTGGTAGAGAGCATTAAATCCGTGGATAAACTTATCTGTGATGCCAAACTTAGGAAGTAAATGGTTGAGATATGACCAGCTAACGCTATCGAAAGCCTTGTGTATATCAAGGCTAAGAAGGCAGACCGGGCGGGAAGAGTGGTTGGCATCCTGTACTATGTTAGTAACAAGTCTTACGTTATCTGTGATCTGTCTGCCGGGAATGAACCCAGTTTGGTCTATGTGTATAAGGGAGGTGATGACTTTGGCCAATCTGTCAGCAAGGAGTCTACCAAAAATTTTTAAGTCATTGTTGAGCACTGAGATAGGGCGAAAATTTTGGGGAAGGGTGTGATCCTTAAAAGGTTTAGGAATAAGGGATAGATTTGCTAGAAGCATATCTTCTGGAAATTGGCCACCCATCAAAATGTGGTTAAATAATTCGGTTAATCTAGGGGCTAAAAGGGAGCAAATTTTTTATAATATAATGATGAGAAACCATCTGGTCCCGGTGCAGTTGAGGTTTTCAGGGATTTAATTATATTGATGATCTCGGTATCTGTACAGGGATCATTGAGGGAAGAGGCTTGTTGATCATTGAGGGTGGGGAGATGTAATTTCTCAAGCCATTTAAGTGAGGTGTGATGAGGTTGGGTTTGAGGGCCTGAGAGAAGATCCTTATAGAAGGAGGAGAATATGTCTAGAACCTCTTTGGGATGCGTGACTAGGTTGCCTGATTGATTACGTAGTTTGTATATGTGAGGAGGTTTATGTTCTTGATTAAGTTTTTTTGCGAACATAGTGGAAGTGGAGTTACCATGTAATAGAAATTTTGCCCTGGAAAATCTGAGAGATTTTTCAGTATCTGCTGACAGAATCGTATCTAAGGCTTGACGTTTGGATTGTATTAATTTTGAGGTTTCAGGGGATGGGGATTGGTTTAGTTTAATATACAGAAGGTCTAGGTCTTTTGTAAGGCTTTTGATGTCAGAGAGTTTAGCTTTATTTTTTGCTGCAGCTATACTAATTAGATGTCCCCTGATAACTGCTTTATGTGCAGACCAGAGTGTAGTGGGGGAGATATCGTTAGTTGAGTTATTCTTGAAATATTCTTCAATGTATATGGTTATGTTTTGAATAGTGGATGGGTCAGATAAAATCGAATCGTTTAGACGCCAATTAAATGGGGTAGGGGCAAGACCAATATGAGAGGTTTCAAATTCAACCATGTCATGGTCAGACCATGGACAAGGGTGGATTCGGGCTCTAGATGAGTTTGCCAACAAAATGGGAGTAGTGAAAATGTAATCTAGCCTAGCGTAACAGTCATGTGGGTAGGAGTAGTGTGTGAAAGCCTTAACTCCAATATTATGGGCTCTCCAGGAGTCTATTAGTTGGGATTTACTGAGTGATCTATTTAATGTTTTAGAAAATGCTTTCGTTGTAGGTGCGACTTTGCTTCTGTCTAGAGAAGGATGAGCAGCCAGATTAAAGTCACCTCCTAATATTATATGGGGGGAGCTAAAACGATCTAGGGTTTCAAAAAATTTGTTAAAAAATGTTGTCTGGGCTTCGTTGGGGGCGTATATAGAGGCGATTGTGAGTGCGCGTTTGTTCAGTGTGCCTTTCAGAATAATGTATCTGCTGTCTATATCTTTATAAATGTGTTGTATCTCGAATACTATAGAGTTGCGGATAAAAATCGCAACCCCCTTGGATTTATTGGAGAATGTGGTGAAATATAGTTGGTTATATGTTTTGTCAAAGTAGCACGGGTGGTTGTCAGTAGAAAAATGAGTTTCTTGAAGGAGGATGATGTCTGCACCTAGTCTTTTATAATGTCTAAAAGCCTTTTTGCGTTTGTGTGGGGAATTAAATCCTTGAACATTGTGTGAAAATATCCTAAGACCCATTTCTATTTGAGATATACGCGTTGATTATTTTGATTGGGTTTGGACAAAAATTCGTATGGGGAATGAAATAAATCTTGATATACATTACTAGATATCCAGTTATTACTAATGTCAAAAAAATCAGTATAAACTACAAACACATCATATAATAAATGGTTACAGTCTGGGTTGGTGAAACAACTGTAAGGTAGAGGTTTGAATTTCTTTTGGTGTGTACAAGTGAGAAGGTAAAAGTAGAATCTTCCAGAAATTTTTTCAATTAGAGTTAATGCCAACAGGGCAAAGAAAAATTGTAGGCTGTAGTAGAGCCTGGGGGGCCAAAGGACTGGGTGACCCTTGACCTTACAAATTTTAAAGGTGGACAAAAAGATGTCCTAAACTCACGCGCAAGGCCCGCCGCGGCATCCACAGCTATGGAGGATCCGCACCAGGCCGTGAACGAGAGCACGGGGGCAAACCAGCGACGGCGGATGAGCCAGGTAAAAGTTATATAACATATTTTAAGGTGCAAAATTAATATAACTTTTCTGAACAAAACCTCAAATGTAACCCAGCAGGTAAATTACATCCTAAGTTATAGACAATCAAGTTTAGAGGAATAATACCAACTGCCTCAATAATAAACATTTGAGAGAGAAAAATTGGGTAGAGAGAAAGGGGAGGGGAGAAAGGAGAGGGAGAAGGGGATAGAAAAAAAAAAAAAAAAAAAAAAGGTCTCTTGCAGTCTGGTAGGTCTTTGTGGCTGTTGCAGGAGGGTTCTTGAGAAGAAGGATGAATAACGGTAGTCAGTTTAAGTGAGGTATTTTACAAGATTTTCAGGCTTGGTCTTGGAAAGATTGGTGCCATCTTCTCTGTTCTCTTTGGTTGCGGCGGGAAGAAGGAGTGGACCATATGGGGGACTATCCTTTATTTCTGACCCTGACGGAAGTAATGGACCCCAATTAAACACCAAACACTGAAGCAAAATCACACCCATCCCTTAAACTCCAATCTATCAATATCCGTGGCCTCAATACGCCCGAAAAACATTCACTCCTACTCTCTTTGCTACATAAGTCCAAAACCCATATAGCTCTACTACAGGAAACACATTTTAGAACAGATGCTATCCCCAAATTGTACAACAAACAATTCCCAACAATATACCATGCAACCAATAATGAAGCTAAATCAAAAGGAGTTTGCATTCTCATTTCTAAAGATTGCCCACTCATTGTCTCGGACACACACAATGACCCACAAGGACGCTTCATTTTCATAAAAGGTACCTTACACGGCAAAAGAATTACGATCGCCAATTTATACACCCTGAACACACACCAAGTTTCCTTTTTCCGCGACACGCTACAGTTACTCACGACCTTTAGCTCGGGCACGTTAATAATCGGAGGCGATTTCAATGTACCCCTCAACCCCCCCTTGACACCTCAAATGGCCATTCCTCTATCACTTACAGAGCCCTATGTGCCATAAAAACACAACTTAGTGACCTACTAGTACACGATACCTGGCGCACCATGAACCCTAACGAAAAGGATTATACATTTTTCTCTCTGCCATACTCTAAATACTCGCGAATCGACTATTTTTTTATATCTCAAGATGATCTGCCATTGATAAAGAACACCACTATCGAACCGATGGTTTTGTCAGATCATAACCCAATTACTTTGACCCTTCACCTTCCCAACAAGCCGGTGCGTCCTCATATATGGCGATTAGACAACTCCTTACTTACCGATACTGACATCTCAAGCCAGATTTCCCAACACCTCACAAATTACTTCACAGAAAACGGACTGGGTGACACTTCACCAGATATGGTTTGGGCCGCACACAAATGCGTTGTAAGGGGCACGCTCATCTCGATAGCAGCACATCGAAGTAGACTCAGAAAAGCTAAACTGGAAGAACTGACTACACGCATCTCTAAACTAGAACAAAAACATAAAAAATCCCTAGCATCTGAAGCACTCACAGAACTTACACAAGCTAGAACTGAACTACTGAACGAATTACACACCAGAATTAAGCGCAAATACACGCTGCAGCAAAAATGCTTCTACGAATTTGGCAACAAATCGGGGAAGCTCCTAGCGAGAGTCCTACAAGCCAAACGAGCGGCCCACACCATACATACAATCAAAGACCCTTCAGGCAAACCCTCTGTCACTTCTGGAGACATCGCGAAACAATTTGTGAACTACTTCACGCACCTCTACAATTTAACTCCCCTCAACAGGCCAATACCCCAGAAATTAGAAGGGAAACAATCCACACATTCCTCGCCCAATACGCTCCCACCCCCCTCACGAAAGAAGACTCCGACGCACTGGACTCCCCATTGACACCAGAAGAACTCACACTAGCCCTGCAACAGATGAAACCAGGCAAAAGTCCCGGACCGGACGGGCTCACTGTTGAGTATTATAAATCCTTCTCAGACATACTCATGCCCCCCCTAGTCAAAGCGCTGAACAACTTCTCGCCCCATAGTATAGCATCCAAGGAAGCATTAGAAGCACACATCACACTTATCCCCAAACCAGGTAAGGATGCTACCATGGTCTCCAATTACCGGCAAATTTCACTCCTTAATATGGATATTAAAGTGTACGCCAAAGCTATTGCCAACCGTCTGCTACCACTAATGCCCAAACTAATATCCTCAGATCATGTCAGTTTTGTCCCGGGTAGGGAGGCCCGAGACAACACCACTAAAGCTCTAGACATCCATCATTGGATGACCACCACTAACACAAGCAGCTTTTTCTTGTCCTTGGACGCGGAGAAGGCGTTCGACAGGGTTGCTTGGGACTATATGGAAGCTACGTTACACTCTATAGGCCTTCCACTCCAATTAATCCATATGATTATGGCTTTATACTCTTCACCCACAGCCAAAATAAGAGTGAATGGGCACCTGTCGAGCGCCTTCTCCGTCTCCAATGGTACACGACAGGGCTGTCCCCTGTCCCCCTTAATCTTCATTCTCACAATGGAACCACTACTCCGTAAACTTAAGGAAAACCAAAATATCAAAGGGGTGGAAATCAATCATAAACAATTTAAAATTGCGGCCTATGCGGACGATATCCTATTATTTCTAACGGACCCAATCATTACTATTCCCAACCTCCTCAAAGACTTTGCACTATTCAAATCTCTATCCAACCTGCAGATAAATCTATCTAAATCTAAAGCCCTTAATGTTTCTTTACCCACCGAAATAGTCACACAATGCAAACAAAATTTCCCATTCGGCTGGGAAAACCAGACACTCACATATCTGGGCATTAAAATACCCACCAAACTGACAGATGTCTATAGGTTGAACTTCTTACCTATCCTAAGTACTTTGCAGACAGACCTACAAAAATGGATTTCGGGGCCGTTTTCATGGTTTGGAAGGTCAGCGGTCTTAAAAATGAATGTGCTACCCAGACTGCTATATTTATTTCAAACTATACCCATACAAATTCCCCCTGCCTTCTTCTCAACACTCAAAAGGCATTGTAGGAATTTCATATGGTCCTCCAAACAACCCAGATTAAATTGGAAAAGACTAACGAACCCCAAGTTACAGGGGGGACTACACATACCGGACATGCAAAAATACTACTGGGTCTGCCACCTCTCCAGAATTGTAGATTGGCATGCTAACAGTACAAGCAAATACTGGGTCTATATCGAGAACGCTTTCACCCCGATACCGATAAACCTATTACCATGGATCAACCAAAGAATAATACCAATGCAAGCCAAACTAAATCCACTTATCAACTCCACGTTAACAAATTTCAAAGCAGCTTGCAAACCACTCAAACTGAAATCCTTTCCCGGTCCCATGACACCTCTGGAAAACAATCCAGAGTTTGCCCCAGGAGTACATACCATCCACCCTGTAACAGATCCCAACAGACCACGACTCAAGTTGCACCAAATGTTCCACAAAGGAAATCTCTTGACGTTCCAAGCCCTAACTAGCACATTTCCAGACTACCACATCCCCTTCCACAAATACTTGCAAATACGTCACTTTATCTATAGCCTCCAACCTACGGCAGACTTGCACAGGGAACTCACGCCTTTTGAACTCTTATGTAATAATTCTGAACCCCAAAGACACCTCATCTCATCCATATATAAACTCGTATTTTCCACAGAGGATATCAAAACTGATGACTTAGTTAGAAGGTGGGAACTGGACTTGAATATAGATCTCTCCGCCGATGAATTGGCAGCAGGCCCTCTATCATATGCATAAAGGTTCCTGCAATATCTCAACTCAGGAAAATAGATATAAAATCTTTACAAAATGGTACAGGACCCCGGACAGAATACATAAGTATCATCCTAACCTCCCTCCCTTATGCTGGCGTTGCAATGCATCGAGAGGCACACTACTTCATATATGGTGGGACTGCCCTCTCATCCAAACTTATTGGACTGAAATTCACGGATTAATTACTCAGATAACGACATTCACCCCAGACTTCACTCCGGCCCAATATTTGCTTCACCATACCTCACTTCCACAACATACATATAGGAGATCCCTGGTTCTTCACCTCATCAATGCAGCAAACTTATGTGTCCCAGTACACTGGAGAACCACATCTCCCCCCACCATAACAGAATGGATTCAGAGGGTTGATAGAGTGGCTGAAATGGAAAGCCTTATCCATCAAACATCAGATACTCCATCCAAATACATGAATATCTGGGCTTGCTGGGTTCATTTTAAATCATCCCAAATCCAGATCAGTTCAACCAGTCCCTCACCCACCGTCCCCCCCCACTTCCTCCTACCCCCTTCCCCCCACATCATTGCGTCCCCTGAATCTTAAAAGGTAAAACAAATGCCACCCAATACGTTGAGGAGACACCTCAACATTAGAATAATCTCCATGGCCAGGACTGCTACACTACTGACGAGCATTTCCATGTACTCCTCCACCCGGGCACAGTTAGTTCCCAAATAGGGGTGCCCAGGTGAAGGAGTAGAGGCGCTCTGGTCAGAAAAACTACAACCAAATGTGTTATCTTATGCCACAGAGATGATTCAGGCATGTGAAACTCTCACTTAAGATTCTCAATCAACACCACTTATTATTATTTTTATTTTTATTTTTATTTTTACTTTCATTTATGGACAATAATAGGCTCGTAATATGCCAATTATATCTGTTATTAATATTGTGCTATAATATGTACAACATAGACCTTCACGACGTAAATGTTAACCTTATCTACTGTTAATCCGTACCATGTGCATATATTTGTTTCACTTGCTGTACTTTTGTGAAAACTTAATAAACTACTTAAAAAAAAAATAATAATAATTGCAGCGCTGTTTGTGAATATTACTGGTAACAACAACTCCTCGGTATCTGAGTGTTAACAAGTATACCCTGTAATGAGACCGCATTGAGTTAGGGAAACAAAAACAATGCAATCTCAACCTATAAAGCTGATCTATAAACATGGACATAATAAACAAAGAACCAACAAACAGAACACAAAAAGAAAAAAAAAGATCTTACATTTTTGAAGACCTGAGAGGCTACTGCCTCTCAGGAATCCCTGGACATAGTCCAAGGCCTGGTAGGGGCACATACAGACTTCCATCAGGAGACTCTGGGTAGAGAGATGGGAAGGGCCTGCTGCTCACCTTATGAACTCGGTAAAATTTTAAATAAGTCTGACATTAAGGAGACCTGTTAATAATGAAAAGAAAAAGTCAGCAGATAAACAGGAACAGCTGTCAACTAAGGTATGAAAAACCCTAATAAAAGTACCCCATGGGATGGGAAACAACTCTACACCGAACAGGAAACAGGGTAGACACAAAACTTTGTGAACCAGAGCAGCAAACTTTGTTTCATCTGAATCACGAAGAAACAGAAATGCAAAGAGCAGTGGAGTATGGATCCAAGGAGAAATGTACAAAAGATTCAAGGAGGTTGTTTGGAGGTACCTAGACGTTGAGGTGTAGAGAGATGTTTCTTAGATTTGCCCCTCACGGGGGTCCAAATACGGCTGGGAGTGTTAGGAGGTGGACGAACCTGAGCGACAGGAGGAATCAAATCTTCTTTCGGAAGAGGAGGCAGGCCAAAGTTTTTCAGGAACGCTTCGCCCTCCTGCAGTTCACGCAGGATATACTGGGCTCCATCTTTAGACACAACAAGGCGAAAGGGGAGGTCGCTAAAAATCTTCAATTTTGCCCCCTTGTACATGATTTGGGATTTATTACGTGTAGCCAAGGTTAGTGCCTCTTTACTTTTAAAAAAGTGAAACCTTACTATAACATCTCTGGGTCTAGCTCCAGTCGGAGGTTTTGGGACCAAGGACCGGTGTACCCTATCTAGGCACCAGTCTATATTCACCACTGTGGGGGCCAGGTTGTTAAAAAGACCCAAAAGATAGGCGCGTAAGTCAGGGTCCCCTACCGTTTCCGGGATTCCTCTGAAGTGTAGTTTCTGCCTTCTCTCCCTATTCTCCAAGTCCTCTTGTTGTAGTTGTAGCTGAGAGACTGAGAAGCGCAGATTGTGGTTTTCCTCCTCAATAGCCTGTACATAGTTTACCAACTCGTCAAATTTATTTTCAAGAGTATCTGTACACTCCCCAATTTGATTTATTTCCCCTCTCAGTTCAGCAGCCAATTTGCTCACCTCTGCCGAGACATTGTACGTGATTTGTTGAAGTAAAATCTGTAGTTTAGTCAGGATATCAGGGGTAAGAATCTCATGTGGGGAGGATGGATTAAGATCTTGACTCTGGGTGTTAGCTAGTGGAGGGTTCATTGCGTCCTCTGTATCCAGGGATGGATCCATCGCTGCGCAAGGGTTCGCGGAAGAGCTCAAAGTTGTAGATTGCGGCCTGGTAACAAAGCGTTTCATATTTGATCCTTCGTGTGGCCCAAACTGCAGCTTGTAATAACGCTGCTGCTGGCCAACTTTGCCAATGAGGCGCCCAAGGATTGTAGTGGTCAGTCAGGCTTACCTCCAGAGCTATAAGTAGCTAAAATAGCATCTTGGAGGTCTTGGATAGCAGACAAAGGCCCTGAGCTCACTTAAATGGCATCCTCCATGATAATAGAAATGGACTCTATTAACTTGTTGGGACCACTAGTCAGTAGCCATGTGAACCAATATAGTAGCTGTGAGAGGTGAGTAGTAGTCCAGGAGGTGGTTCACAAAACCTTGTGGGATGCTGGCTAGCTGGACACCAGGAGAAGCAGAGAGGGATGAGCCAGGGTGTCCCTGGAGTAGCAAGATGGCCGCTGACCTCCAGATGTAGACCGAGACGGCCGCCGGACGAGTGAGTTCCGCTCTGTTGAGGCCAGAAACCCTCCCCGCCAAGGACAGGTGATGGATCCCAGGTGAACAAACACCACAGGGGGTATCAGCTGAGGGAGGATGCACATAATTTGCTACTCATTTCGCCCTGTAAAGAAGTCTGTGGCCAAATCTGCAGGCCGCAATAGGACGACAGGCCGCGGGATATCAGAGACCGATGATAGGAGGCTCCCAGTACTTTCCCTCAGCTGGAGGTCTGCCCTGTACCTTCTGGGGGTGGATCGGCTTATGGTCAAGGATGGGGCGCTTGTTTTCTCCACGGATTGTGGCCGTAGGATGCAGGAAGCGCCGGGTGATATGTAGGCCCCAAGATGGCGGGGGTCCTCAACGTTATGGAATCAGCCGCAATCCCAGGCCCATCCGATTATAATTCACAATAGCCTCCTGGGCTGAAGCAGGAGAGGTCCAGGGATCGATACAAGTAATCTGGAGCCCCACCAGAATAAATAAAGGTGGCGGATGGCATGTGGAGCTCAGCACCAGCACATCTTCCCAGCTTCACATCTGGACACGCCACCTCTGTTTTCTGAATTCCATGTTCCGATTTCCATGTTCCGCGTTCCAAATTGCAAATGACTAATTCCGTCTTCCGTATTTTAAATTCCTTGTTCCAACATCTGAATTGCAAATTCCAAATTTCGTATTCCAAATTCAGTGTTCCGAATTCCAAATTCTGTTTTCTGAATTCCGTGTTCCGAATTGCAAATGACTAATTCTGTCTTCCATGTTCAAATTCCTTGTTCTGAGTTTTGAATTCCTTGCTCCAACATCTGAATTGCAAATGCCAAATTCTATGTTCTGAATTCCAAATTCCGAGTTTCCGTGTTCAAAATTGCAAATTCCATGTTCTGAATCCTGTGTTCTGAATTCCAAATTCCGTGTTCTGAGTACCATGTTCCAGATTCCAAATTCTGTGTTCCAAATTCCGTGTTCCGAATTCCAAATTCTGTTGTTCCAAGTTATGAATTCCTTGTTCCAACATCTGAATTGCAAATTCCAAATTTCATATTCCAAGTTCCGTGTTCCGAATAGCAAATTACTAATGCCCTGTACACACGATCAATAGCCAGTGTGCAACCCTTTGGGCTCCTTCTGCTAATCTCATGTTAGTAGAGTTTGGTGAGAGACGATTCACGCTTTTCAGCCTTGTGCTTTTCAGTTTGTTTCTGCTCATCAGTTTGTGCTTGTGGGTTTGTATCTGTTCTTCTCAGGTCCTTTCTGATTTTCAGTGCGTTCTGTTAGTTTGTTCTGACCAGCCGACCATTTTCAAGCCATGTTTCAGGTTCCTTCTTGTCGTAGAGTTTGTGCTGTGCTTGGGCTTGGTGTTGGAGTTCTTGCTCTGACCCAAGTCCAGTCCATGAACCGGGAGAGGAGGAGTTCATGGATGAAGAATTGGTTTCTACAGCGTGACCAATTCTCGCACATGCCTTTTTTTGCGGGAGATCCAGGAAAATAATCCTAATGATTTCAGGAAACGGGATGATGGACCCTGTTTTTCACCGTCTGTTGGCTTTGTTGTCCCCTATAATTATGAAGCAGAACACCTGCATACAGCAAGCCATCACTCCCAAGCAGAGGCTCATCACCACCTTGTGGTATTTGGTGATGGGGAGAAGTCTCCAGGAAATCAAGTTTACGACTGGAATCTCCCCCCCGGCTCTGGGAATCACTATTCCAGAGACCTGTTCTGCTGTCATACAGGTCCTGCAGAAGGACTATATTAAGGTAAGTTTTATCCTTTAACATCACATTCTATGTATTTAATGATTGCTAATTTATTGTATTTATTTCATTATTCCCTAATTACCATGATTGTAATATGCTGTGAATGTCCTCTTTGTCCTCATGCATGCTGGAAGCTTTTAATGCTCATTTTTTGTCCTTCATGCATATTTTCCTTCACTAACCCCCCCAGCATGCTATCCCGGGCTCATACACACCTTGCCTAGTCACTTAACAATGTATTTTGTCAGCTCCATTGTAGTGCTTACCCTAAACACCCCCTAAAATGTGTTCAAATGTTATTTTTGTCCTTAAATTCAGTCAGCGTGCAAGAGGCTTTTTTGGGGGAGCCCAAACTCATTTGGAACCCTCCTCCCCCCAACCTCTAAGTCAACCGATACCAAGTGTTCCAGATTCCAAATTCTGTGTTCCGAATTCTGTGTTCCAAATTCCAAATTCTGTGTTCCAAATTCCGTCTTCCGTGTTCCAAATTCCAAATTTTGTTTTCAGAATTCCATGTTCCAAGTTGTGTTCCACGTTCCGAATTCTGAATGGCAAATTCTGTGTTCCAAGTTCCGTGTCTCAAATTCTGCATTCCGAGTTCCGTGTTTCGAATTCTGAATTCCAAATTCTGTGTTCCAAATTCCGTTTTATGAATACTGAGTTCCGTGTTCCAAATTCTGAATTGCAAATTTTGTGTTCCCAATTCTGTGTCCCAAGTTCCGTGTTCAGAGTTGCAAATTACTAATTCCATCTTCCATGTTCCAAATTCCTTGTTCCGAGTTACAAATTCCTTGTTCCAACATATGATTTGCAAATGCCAAATTCTGTGTTCTGAATTCCAAATTCCGAGTTCCATGTTCAGAATTGCAAATTACATGTTCTGAATCCCGTGTTCCGAATTCTAAATTCTGTGTCCTGCATACCGTGTTTCAAATTCCGAAATCCGTGTTCCAAATTCCAAATTCAGTTTTCTGCTCTCCGAGATCCGTGTTACAAATTCTGAATGGCAAATTGCGCGTTCAGAGTTCCGTGTTCCATGTTCCAAATTGCAAATGACTAATTTTGTCTTCCGTGTTCAAATTCCTTGTTCTGAGTTATGAATTCCTTGTTCCAACATCTGAATTGCAAATGCCAATTTCTGTGTTCTGAATTCCAAATTCCGAGTTCCGTGATCCAAATTGCAAATTCCGTATTCTGAATCCCGTGTTGTTCTGAGTTCCAAATACCGTGTTCTGAATACCGTGTTCCAAAATCCAAATCCCATGTTCCAAATTCAAAATTCTGTTGTTCCGAGTTTTGAATTCCTTGTTCTAAAATCTGTATTGTAAATTCCTTGTTCCAAATTAAAAAATTCCATGTTCTGAATTCTAAATTCTGTTTTCTGAATTCCGTGTTCCGAGTTCTGAATTGAAAATGACTAATTAAATCTTCCGTGTTAAAATTCCTTGTTCTGAGTTACGAATTCCTTGTTCCAACATCTGAAATGCAAATGCCAAATTTTGTATTCTGAATTCAAAATTCTGATTTCCGAGTTTCCAATAGCAAATTCCATGTTCTGAATCCCGTTTTCGGAATTCCAAATTCAGTGTTCTGGATAAAGTGTTCCAGATTCCAAATTCTGTGTTCCAGGATTCCAAATTCTGTGTTCTGAATTCTGTGTACCAAATTCCAAATTCTGTGTTCCGACATCTGAATTGCAAATACCAAGTTCCTTCTTCCGTGTTCCAAATTCCATGTTCCAAATTCCGAATTGCAAATTCCATGTTCTGAGTTCCGAATTCTGTGTTCCAACATCTGAATTGCAAATTACAAATTCCATCATCCATGTTCCATATTCCGTGTTCCAAATTCTGTAATCCGAATTAGAAAAATTCTGTGTTCCCGAATCCTTGTACCGAAGTCTAAATTCCATGTTATAAATTCCAAATTCCGTGTTCCGATTTTAAAAATTCCTTGTTCCGAGTTATGAATTCCTTATTCCAACATCCTGAATTGCAAATGCAAAATAATGTGTTCCAAATTCCGTTTTCTGAATTCCGTGTACTGAATTCTATGTTCCAAATTCTGAATTGCAAATCCCATATTCCAAATTCTGAATTGCAAATTTTTTGTTTCAAATTCTGAATTGCTAATTTTGTGTTCCAAATTTCATCTTCTAAATTCCGTGTTCCGAATATGAAATTCCGTGTTCTGAACTCCAAATTCTGTGTTCCAAATTCCATCTCCCGTGTTCTGAATTCCAAAATCTGTTTTATGAATTCCGTGTTCCAAGTTCCGTGCTCCGAATTGCAAATCACTAATGTCCTGTACACACGAACAATAGCCAGTGTGCCACCCTTTGGGCTCCTTCTGCTAATCTCATTTTTATCTCATGTTAGTAGAAGTTTGGTGAGAGACAATTTGCGCTTTTTAGCCTTGTGCGTTTCAGTTTATTTTTGCTCATCAGTTTGTGCTTGTGGGTTTTTATCTGTTCTTCAGTGCGTGTTGTCAGTTTGTTCCTGTCTTTCAGTGCGTTCTATTTAATAGGTTGCTTCTGTTTTTCAGTGCATTCTTATCTGCTCATTTCTGATTTTCAGATCGTTCTTCTCAGGTCCTTTCTGATTTTCAGTGCGTTCTGTTAGTTCGTTCTGACCAGCCGTCCATTTTCAAGCCATGTTGCCGATTCCTTCTTGTTGTAGAGTTTGTGCTGTGCTTGGGCTTGGTGTTGGAGTTCTTGTTTTGACCCAAGTCCAGTCCATGAACAGGGCGAGGAGGAGTTCATGTACGAAGAATTGGTTTCTACGGCGTGACCAATTCTCGCACATGCCTTTGTTGCAGGAGATCCAGGAGAATAATCCTAATGATTTCAGGAATTATCTCGAAATGACGAACCCCATTTTTCACCGTCTGTTGGCTTTGCTGTCTCCTTATATTATGAAGCAGGACACATTCATGCAGCAAGTCATCACTCCCGAGCAGAGGCTCATCACTACCTTGTGATATTTGGTGATGGGAAGAAGTCTCCAGGATATCAAGTTTACGACTGGAATCTCCCTCCAGGCTCTGGCAATCATTTTTCCAGAGACCTGTTTTGCTGTCATACAGGTCCTGCAGAAGGACTATATTAAGGTAAGTTTTATCATTTAACATCACATTCTATGTATTTACTGATTGCTAATGTATTGTATTTATTTCATTATTCCCTAATTACCATGATTTTAATATGCTGTGAATGTCCTCTTTGTCCTCATGCATGCTGGAAGCTTTTAATGCTCATTTTTTTGTCCTTCATGCATATTTGCTATTTGCCTTCACTAACCCCCCAGCATGCTATCCCGGGCTCATACACACCTTGCCTAGTCACTTAACAATGTATTTTGTCAGCTCCATTGTAGTGCTTACCCTAAATACCCCTTAAAATGTGTTCAAATGTTATTTTTGTCCTTAAATTCAGGCAAGAGGCTTTTTTGGGGGGGCCCAAACTCATTTGGAACCCTCCCCCCCCAACCACTAAGTCAACCGATGCCAAGGGTTCTGAATTCCAAATTCTGTTTTCTGAATTCCATGTTCAGAGTTTTGTGTTCCATGTTCCGAATTCTGAATTGCAAATTCTGTGTTCCAAGTTCTGTGTCCCAAATTCTGCGTTCCTAGTTCTGTGTTCCAAATTCAGAATTCCAAATTCTGTGTTCCAAATTCTGTGTTCCAAGTTCCGTGTTCAGAATTGCAAATTACTAATTCCGTCTTCCATGTTCCAAATTCCTTGTTCCAAGTTACAAATTCCTTGTTCCAACATATGAATTGCAAATGCCAAATTCTGTGTTCTGAATTACAAATTCCGAGTTCCATGTTCAGAATTGGAAATGACATGTTCTGAATCCCATGTTCCGAATTCCAAATTCCGTGTCCTGCATACCGTGTTTCAAATTCTGAATTCCGTGTTCCGAATTCCAATTTCAGTTTTCGGCACTCCGAGATCTGTGCTACAAATTCTGAATGGCAAATTGCGCGTTCAGAGTTCCGTGTTCCATGTTCTGAATTGCAAATGACTAATTTTGTCTTCCGTGTTCAAATTCCTTGTTCTGAGTTATTAATTCCTTGATCCAAAATCTGCATTGCAAATGCCAATTTCTGTGTTCTGAATTCCAAATTCCGAGTTCTGTGTTCCAAATGGCAAATTCCGTATTCTGAATCCCCTGTTGTTCTGAGTTTCAAATACCGTGTTCTGAATACCATGTTCCAAAATCCAAATCCCATGTTCCAAATTCCAAATTCTGTTGTTCCGAGGTATGAATTCCTTGTTCCAAAATCTGAATTGTAAATTCTTTGTTCCAAATTCCATGTTCTGAATTCTAAATTCTGTTTTCTGAATTCCTTGTTCTGAATTGAAAATGACAAATTAAATCTTCCGTGTTAAAATTCCTTGTTCTGAGTTATGAATTCCTTTTTCCAACATCTGAAATGCAAATGCCAAATTCTGTATTCTGAATTCCAAATTCCGATTTCCGAGTTTCCAATTGCAAATTCTGTGTTCTGAATCCCGTTTTCCGAATTCCCAATTCAGTGTTCTGGGTAAAATGTTCCAGATTCCAAATGCTGTGTTCCGGATTCCAAATTCTGTGTTCCGAATTCCATGTATCGAATTCCAAATTCTATGTTCCAACATCTGAATTGCAAATATCAAATTCCTTCTTCCGTGTTCCAAATTCTGTGTTCCAAATTTCAAATTTTGTTTTTCGAATTCTAATTTCCATGTTCTGTGTTCCGAGTTCCGTGTGCCAACATCTGAATTGCAAATTACAAATTCCATGTTCCATATTCCGTGTTCCAAATTCTGTTATCCGAATTATAAAAATTCTGTGTTCCCGAATTCCTTGTACCAAATTCTAAATTCCATGTTCCAAATTCCAAATTCCATGTTAAGATTTTAAAAATTCCTTGTTCCGAGTTACGAATTACTTGTTCCAACATCCTGAATTGCAAATGCAAAATAACATGTTGCAAATTCCGTTTTCTGAATTCCGTGTACTGAATTCCATGTTCCAAATTCTGAATTGCAAATTCCATATTCCAAATTCTGAATTGCAAATTTTGTGTTCCAAATTCCATCTTCTGAATTTCGTGTTCCGAATGCGAAATTCCGTGTCCTGAATTCCAAATTCTGTGTTCCAAATTCCATCTTCTGTGTTCTGAATTCCAAATTCTGTTTTATGAATTCCGTGTTCCAAGTCCTGTGTTCCGAATTGCAAATTACTAATGCCCTGTACACACCATCAATAACCAGTGCGCCACCCTTTGGGCTCCTTCTGCTAATCTCATGTTTATCTCATGTTAGTAGAAGTTTGGTGAGAGACAAACTCTTCAGGTCTGGTATGGATTTTAAGGGGAACCCTGCACCAAAATTAAAAAAAAATGGTGTGGGGTCCCCCCAAAAATCCATACCAGACCCTTATCCGAGCACGCAACCTGGCAAGCCGCAGGAAAAGAGGGGGGATGAGAGAGCACCCCCCCTCCTGAACCGTACCAGGCCACATGCCCTCAACATTGGGAGGGTGCTTTGGGGTAGCCCCCAAAACACCTTGTGCCCATGTTGATGGGGACAAGGGCCTCATTGCCACAACCCTTGCCCGGTGGTTGTGGGGTCTGCGGGTGGGGGGCTTATCGCAATCTGGAAGCCCCCTTTAACAAGGGGACCCCCAGATCCCGGCCCTCCCCCCTGTGTGAAATGGTAAGGGGGTACAAAAGTACCCCTACTGTTTCACAAAAAAACTGTCAAAAATGTTAAAAATGACAAGAGACAGTTTTTGACAATTCCTTTATTTAAATGCTTCTTCTTTCTTCTACCTCCTTTCTTCTATCTCCTATCTTCCTTCAGTTTCTTCCTCCATCTTCTTCTTCTTCTGGTTCTTCTGGTTCTTCCCCCAGCATCTGCCTCCACAGTGTCTTCTTATCTTCTTCTCCTCGGGCCGCTCCGCATCCATGATGGCATGGAGGGAGGCTCCTGCTGTGTGACGCTTCTCTCTTCATCTTTTTCTCTTCATCTTCTTCTCTTCATCCTCTTGTCTTCATCTTCTTTTCGGGCTGCTCCGCATCCATGATGGCATGGAGGGAGGCTCTCGCTGTGTGACGCTTCTCCTCTTCTGATGGTTCTTAAATAATGGGGGGCGGGGCCACCCAGTGACCCCACCCTCCTCTGCTTTATGGGGACTTGACGGGGAATTCCCTGTGGCATTCCCTGTGATGTCAGAAGGGGTGGGGTTACGTAACGGGTGACCCTGCCCCCCTCTGACATCATGGGGAATGCCACAGGGAAGTCCCCGTCAAGTCCCCGTAAATCAGAGGGGGGTGGGGTCACCGGGCTAAGGGTCTGGTATGGATTTTTGGCGTGGGGTTCCCCTTAAAATCCATACCAGACCTGAAGGGTCTGGTATAGATTTTGAGGGGGACCCCACACCATTAAAAAAAAAAAATTTGGCTGGGGTTCCCCTTAATACCCATACCAGACCTGAAGGACCTGGTATGGAATTTAGGGGGACCCCCACATAATTTTTTTTAAATTTTGGTTCGGGGTTCCCCTGTGGGGAATTCCCATGCCGTTTTTATCAATGAACTTTTATGTGTATTGTTGGACTGGCAATTTATTAATAGCCGCAAGTAGTTTTAAATGACTTTTTTTCTTTGAAATGTCATTTTGCAGTCAGACTGTTCTAAACACGGGAAACATGCGCCCCTTTACAGGCATACTATAGACACCCCCCAGGTATGAAATTTAAAGGGATATTACACTTTTACTGTTTCACTTTAAGCATTATTAAAATCACTGCTCCTGAAAAAACGTCTGTATTTAAAACTTTTTTTTGCATTGATCCATGTCCCCTGGGGCAGGACCCAGGTCCCCAAACACTTTTTATGACAATACCATGCATATAAATCTTTAAAATTAGCACTTTTGATTTCTCCCGTAGACTTTTAAAGGGTGTTCCGCGGCATTGGAATTTGCCGCGAACACCCCAAATTGTTCGCTGTTCAGCGAACTGGCGAACAGCTGATGTTCAAGTCGAACATGAGTTTGACTCGAACTCGAAGCTCATCCCTATTGTTAATGTATGTAATGCATTAATGATTAAAAAAATCATCCTTTTCAAATCCATGAATTAATTGCTTGTAGTCCATAAAATGGCCTGAGTGGGGCACATTTTAGAGCACTGTCGGTGTTATTTACTAAAGACAAATCCACTTTGCACTACAAGTTCACTTGAAAGTGCACTGAAACTGCACTGAAAGTGCACTTGGAGTGCAAAGTGGATTTGCCCTTAGTAAATAACCCCCATTGTCACTGTAACTACACCAACTTACTCCAAAATGGTATTGAGCATTGAAAGAAGCCACACATTGTTCATTATAAAACATTTTACTCAAAGCACATTCACATGTGCATTTAAAAGGGTTTTTAAATAAACCAACATTGGTTTTGTAACATTTATGTTTGACAGTAGATATAGTCTTTTTTTGGCTAAACAGCCATGTTTAAAACCATAACATATTGAAGGCAATATGTGACGTTAGTATGTCATTATTGTGTTGATTTTGCCTTCATCAGATTTGGTGATGTCACCCCTGTAAAAGCCAAATTTTGAAGATGCACACAAATTTGGAGTCAAGATGTGGATTTCCCTCCTGATCCCATGACTAAGGTCAACATGTGCTAGCTCCCTTCATGGGGGAATCAATGGATGTGTTTTGGAGTGCAACCCCTTCCTCTCATCTACTTTAGTTGCAAGGAAGGGGTTTCACCCACAAAACGCCTACATTGATATCTCGTGATAGCAGATAGCACATGTTGACACACTGTGTGCATCTTCAAAATTTGGCTTTCAAATTACTGACATTTTTTTTTTAAAGTTAAAATACAACCAGCAAATTTTCAGTTTTTTTTTGTTTTTAGATTCTGCCTAAAACATCAATGACGAGGGTCATTTTTTTTTGGACATCATTGATGTTTTCCTTGACCTTCTCTAAATCCCGATTGCTCACCATGATCTCAGTGAAGAGGATCTGTGCACTTGCACTGTTGAAATGAGTTTCTTCTTCCACAACATCCACATCACCTAAAAACAACAAAAAAAAACATGTATTATAAATATGCATGGATACATCTATTACCTGAAGCTGTGGTCTCAGACACTGACCTGTTGTGGTCACTATTTTGCCCACTACATGAACCTCTCCCGCCACATCTTCTTCATGGTGTGTGGGGATTTCCCCTTCTTCATGAGTAGTGAGGTTTGTGGTGTCCTCAGATGTCCAGATTTTTCTCCCCTATGTGAATAAAAAAGGTATACTTAGCACACAGATATTTGAGGCAAGAAATAGGAATATGAAACATTGCTTGGAAGTGTCGTTTTGGCAGAGTTCCTAGCTGAAAACATGTTTTTTTCCCTTTCTAAAGCTGGAATACTTACCTTTTTTTGTTGAAGTTTCACAGATGGAGAGACCCCTAGTATCCACTGGAGCACTGGAGGAAGACATCCACCATCTCCACCATCTCTACAAAGGACATATTTGAGGCCTTATATCTCCTCCTGGATCGGGAACTGCCTTGCTCTGGGCTTTCCTTGTCCTCCTCGTTGCTGCTCTCTGCATGCACCTGCTGTCTCTCCACCATGTGCTCTCCCACTGCGCCAAAAGAGAAGGGGCGGCGAATACACTAGAAAGAAGGTCAGGGTGGAGTTTCACGCATGTGCAGTGTATATAAAGCATAACACGCGTGCATCGTGAGTACGATCTGTGAAGGATGGAGTAGTGTAAGCGCCGATCGTGCAAACAAAGGTACAATTTTAACTTGGGGCATCAATGGTTAGTGGCCTATACTGATTATACATTGAGTCCTTTATTGGGACAAAATTAGGAGAGTTGAGCCTAACATTAGGGTTTGTCTTGTGTCTTGCAGAGAAAATTGATAAATTTACTGACCCAGACTTCATAGACAAACACTGAAAATACTCCAACAAGCTAAAGAGGAAGGCAGTGCTGGAGCAACTGTTGGAATTGGTGAAGCCTGTGTATCCCACGGCAGACATCACCTATTTGAAGGCCAAAATTGGTGGCCTGAGGAGCACATATAATGGGGAGTGCAAAAAAGTCCAGGATTCCATGAGATCCGGAGCAGCAGAAGATGACATATGTGTCCCCCAGGCTGTGGTACTAAGACAGACTATGTTTTTTGTCAGACCAGAGTGAACCAAGGCCATCACTATCTACACTTCCACATCAGATTAGGCTTCAGATGTCCAACCTGGGCCTTCCATCCAGGAAGAAGATGTGGAGGAGCCCAGCTTGAGCCAGGTATAGCATTGTTCAACATATTTCTTGTCAAAAATTGAATGGTGTTAACTAGATGTTATCGATCACTAATTTCTGATTTACCAAAGTGGTTTACATATCATTAGACAATAGTAGCCAAAAATGCTGGGGTCAGAATGATAATCTTTTCTATTTGTTAACATTCAATTTGCAACAGTCATGAGCTCAAAATTGTGTGTGATTGATGACCAAATAACTAAAACTATGTACCATTTTTATACACAGGAAAGTCTCAGCCAGGATGAGGCCGTAGAAAGTGGCAGCCAGGAGGTGGCCGTGGAAAGTGGCAGCCAGAAGGAGGCCATGGAAAGTGGCAGCTAGGAGGTGGCTGTGCCCAGCAGCCTGACCAAATCCCAGGTTCCTCCCCTCCACCTTCAAACAAAAAGGACCAGGAAGGCGAAGAACCTGGAGTCGTATGGCTGTCTGACAGCCAGTAAACTGGAAGAAATGGAGGGGGCCAACGTTTGTGTGGGAGGAGATAATAATTCAGGCCCTAAACAAGGGGATGAGGGGCCACCTCACAACTAAAACCCACCTGTGTGAGTTGGGCCGTATTACTCCTCCACCACCTCCAACAATACAGCCACCCAACCCACGACAGTAGCCTGGAAGGAAGCATGGAAGGAAGTGTTGAGAGTGATGGCTTGGGCTTGGTGTGGTCTGGCAAAAGACGCAGGCTGTTGTAAGATCACAGCCTCAGAACATATATGTCATCTGCTTACAAGACCGAGCGCTTCCGTCTCGTACTTGATTCTGAGCATGCGTGGACTTTTGTGCATCAGACTTGTGTACACACGATCGGAATTTCCGACAACAACGTTTTGTTGTTGGAAAATTTGAGAACCTGCTCTCAAACATTTGTGTGTGGAAATTCCGACAGCAAATGTTCGATGGAGCATATACACGGTCGGACTTTCCGACAATAAGCTCACATCGAACATTTCCCGTCGGAAATTCTGATCGTGTGTACACGGCATAATTTCGTCTTCCATGTTCAAATTCCTTGTTCTGAGTTATGAATTCCTTGTTCCAACATCTGAATTGCAAATGCCAAATTTTGTGTTCTGAATTCCAAATTATGAGTTCTGAGTTCCGTGTTCAAAATTGCAAATTCTGTGTTCAGAATGCTGTGTTCCGAATTCCAAATTATGTTTTCTGAATTCCACTTTCCAAGTTCTGTGTTACAAATTCTGAATTGCAAATTTCATGTTGCAAATTCCATGTTCCAAATTCTAAATACCGTATTCTAAAATCCAAATTCCGTGTTCCAAATTCCATGTTCCGGATTCCAAATTCCTTGTCCGGAATTTATTCTTCCAAATTTTGAATTGGAAATTTCATGTTCCAAGTTCCGAATTCCAAATTCCGTGTTCCGAATTCCGTGTTCCGAGTTCTGTGTTTCCAAATTCTGAATTTCAAATTCCATGTTCAGAATTCAGTTTTTTGAATTCCATGTTCCGTGTTCTGAGTTCTGAGTTCCAAATTCTGAATTCCAAATTCCCTGTTCCAAATTCTGAATTCCAAATGCTATTGTCACAGATCAGCTGCGGAGCTGATCTGTGTCTCACCTTTACTGATGTAAGCCGGCTGGCACCTGTTGTTCCACTAGCTTGTGTTCTGCTCTGTGCACTCTGCAGCTTTGAGTGTATGATTCCTTCCTGCTACTTCCTGTCCAGCTCCTCATGTGCTTCCCTATTTAAATCCCTTTCAAACCAGCTACTGGTTGCTTGAGCAACATTTATTTTGGAGCTCCCTTTGTGTAACCTGCCTTAAACCTGACCTCACGTAAACTGATCTATTATGTCCCGACTCATCTTGTTCTGATTATGTTGTCTGCAGCCCGCCCTGACCTTGGCTCGCTATCCGGCTCTCCTTTTGCCTCATCCATCCATCCTTGTCTGACAGTGTACTTTCCTAGCGAGTAGGGTGAACCCGGGGGTTGTGACCTGGGGTCAGCACGCAGCTCAGCCCAAACTCTCGTGAGGGGGTACCTGGCAGAATACCAGCTGGCCCTTAGACTCCACGCCCTGGGGGATCCCGTGTTACCTGCTCGCCTGTGGGATCACTGTAAGTAGTATTGTGACAGTTTTCTCAAGCCATGAGCGCCTCTGAGAATCGGCCATTGACTGAGGATCAAATGCAACATCTAGTTCAGAGACTTAACTCCCAGCAAGCAAATCAAGAGCAAATAATTCTGGTTCTGCAACTCGCTGAAACTTCAGCTCTATCTATCCCCGAGACACAAGCCATGTCTGAATACATTTGGGAAATCCTGCAAAAGGGTTTCATTAGGAAATCTAACTCACCTGCCGGAGCTGGGTTCTTCTTTGTAGCGAAAAAAGATGGTTCACTTTGTCCATGCATTGACTACAGGGGTCTTAATGCCATCACAGTGAAGAACAGATACCCTCTTCCTTTAATTTCAGAACTCTTTGACAGACTGCAACGTTTTCATGTTTTTACTAAACTGGATCTTAGAGGGGACTATAATTTAATAAGAATCCAGGAAGGAGATGAATGGATGACCGCCTTTAATACCAGGGACGGACATTATGAGTATCTTGTGATGCCCTTTGGCTTATGCAATGCCCCAGCGGTCTTCCAAAATTTAGTTAATGAGATCTTCAGCGACCTTCTGTATGTCTGTGTTATTGTATATCTGGATGACATTCTTATTTTCTCACCAGACTTACTTACCCATTGTCTTCATGTGAAAGCTGTGCTACAGCATCTACGGGACAATTGTCTATATGCAAAATTGCAGAAATGTCTATTTGAACAAACACAAGTTCCATTTCTGGGCTACATAATCTCGTCTCAGGGTCTCCTCATGGACCCAGCCAAACTTCGGGCCATCTCTGAGTGGCACCAGCCCTCTGGTCTTAAAGCCACCCAACGCTTTTTGGGCTTCACCAATTACTATTGTCAATTCATTCATTCATTCAACTACTCCACCTTGGTGTCCCCTATTACATCTCTCACCTGCAAGGGTGTCAATGCTCGGCTCTTGTCCCCTAAAGCCATTGATGCTTTTCTCAAACTCAAGGCAGCCTTCCTCTCCACCCCAATTCTCCTACGTCCGAACGTTACTAAACCATTTTCTTTGGAGCTTGATGCCTCTTCAATAGGAGTCGGTGCCATCCTGCTCCAAGCTCAAAAGGGCAAGTCTCAGCCTTGCGGATTCTTTTCCAAGAAGTTTTCTGATGTGGATAAGAACTACACCATTGGGGACCGTGAGATACTCGCTATTAAACTAGCTCTTCAAGAATGGCGACATCTTCTAGAGGGTTCTGCCCATTGTATTACCATCTATACTGATCATAAAAATCTGCAGTATTTACAATCCTGCGAAACGCTTGAACCCATGTCAAGCTCACTGGGCCCTCTTTTTCGCCCACTTCAATTTTAACATTACTTTTCATCCAGGTGCCAAAAACCTTCGAGCCGATGCCTTGTCCAAGTCATTTGATGTCAATGATTCTGAGAATCACTTAGATCCTGGTCCCATCATCCCTCCGCATCGTATTCTAGCCACTACTCAGCTCCAGTCTACGCAGCCTCCTCCAGGTAAAACTTTTGTAGTTCCTGCACTTCGTCCCAAAGTCCTTGCTTGGGCACATGACTCCAAGTTCTCTGCACATCCTGGCATACCTTGTACTTGTGATCTCCTTCAGCGTCATTATTGGTGGCCTTCTCTTCGTAAGGATGTCAAGGAATACGTTCAAGCTTGTACGGTTTGTACTATCCAAATCTTCCACGTCTGCCCCTGCTGGGTTGCTGTTGCCCTTACCAGTGCCCGATATACCTTGGTGTTGGATTTCCATGGATTTTATCTCAGATATGCCTCCCTCAACAGGTTCTACAGTCATCTGGGTAGTGGTGGATCGGTTCTCCAAAATGTGTCACTTAATTCCTCTCCCAGGTCTACCTTCTGCTCCCAGTCTTGCCACAACTTTCATTAAGGAGATTTTTGTCTTCACGGGATGCCTTCTCATATCGTCTCTGACAAAGGAGTTCAATTTACTGCTCGGTTTTGGAGAGCCTTGGCCAGCTCCTTTGGGATTAAATTGGATTTTTCATCTGCCTTTCATCCCCAGTCCAATGGGCAAACGGAACGTGTCAATCAAAATGTAGAACGTTTTCTCCGTGCCTTCATCTCAGCCCACCAAGATGACTGGGTGGACCTTTTGCCCTGGGCAGAGTTTGCCTTAAACCATCACTCCAATGCCAGTTCTGGAAAATCTCCCTTCTTTACTGTTTATGGGCAGCATCCATCTGTTCCCTTTCCTGCTCCCATTTCTCCTCTTATACCAGCAGCAGCTGAGACCCAAAGGTCCTTCAACTCAATCTGGAAAGAAGTCTCTGGGAATCTTCATCTACAGTAGCTGCTTCCAGGCATAAAACGGCAGCAGATCGTCATCGCCATCCACCTCCTAAGTTCCTGCCTGGCAATTAAGTTTGGCTCTCTACCAAGCACATCCAACTCCAGGTGCCCTCAATAAAATTTGCCCCTCGCTTCATTGGTCCATTTCCCATTCTCCGTCAGATCAATCCAGTTGCTTTCAAGCTCCGTCTGCCCTCTCATCTCAGGATACCCAATGCTTTCCATGTCTCCCTGCTCAGGCCACTGGTCCCCAATCACTTCTCTTGCCCTTCTTCTCACCCTGCTCCTGTGGCTGATACCTCGGATCAGTATGAGATTAAAGAAATACTGGACTCCAAGTATTCCCGGGGAGGCTAATCTCATTGATTGGAAGGGCTATGGTCCGGAGGAGAGGTCTTGGGTTCCTGCCACTGATGCCTCAGCCCCACGTTTGGTGACCAGATTCCATCGGAAATTTCCCTCCAAGCCAGCCCCCAGACGTTAATGGGGACTTTGTAAGAGGGGGTACTGTCACAGATCAGCTGCAGAGCTGATCTGTGTCTCACCTTTACTGCTGTAGGCCAGCTGGCACCTGTTGTTCCACTAGCTTGTGTTCTGCTCTGTGCACTCAGCAGTTATGGGTGTCGCTGGCCACACCTGTTGCCTAATATATGATTCCTTCGTGCTACTTCCTGTCCAGCCCCTCATGTGCTTCCCTATTTAAATCCCTTTCAAACAAGCTTCTGGTTGCTTGAGCAACATTTGTTTAGGAGCTCCCTTCGTGTAACCTGCCTTAAACCTGACCTCTCGTGAACTGATCTCTTGTGTACCGACTCGGCTTGTTCTGATTACATTGTCTGCAGCCTGCCCTGACCTTGGCTCACTATCCGGCTCTCCTTTTGCTTCATCCATCCATCCTTGTCTGACAGTGTCTCCTGGTACTTCCCTAGCGAGTAGGGTGAACCCTGGAGTCGTGACCTGGGGTCAGCAGGCATCTAAGCCCAAACCCTCGTGAGGGGGTCCCTGGCAGAATACCGGCTGGCCCTTAGACTCCACACCCTGGGGGATCCCATGTCACCTGCTCGTCTGTGGGCTCACTGTAAGTAGTACCATGACAGCCAGGTTCCGAGTTCCAAATTCAGAATTCCTTATATCAAATTATAAAAATTCTGTGTTCCCAAATGACGTATTCCAAATTTCCAAATTCTGTGTTCCGAATTCTGTATTTTGCATTCCAAATTCTGTGTTCCAACATCTGAATTGCAAATACCAAATTCCTTCTTCCGTGTTCCAAATTCCGTGTTCCTAATTCTGAATTCCAAAGTCTGTGTTTCAAATTCAGTTTTCTGAATATCGAGTTCCGTGTTCCAAATTCTTAATTGCAAATTTTGAGTTATAAATTTCTTGTTCCAACATCTTAATTACAAACACCAAATTCTGTGTTCTGAATTCCAAATTCTGAGTTCCATGTTCCCATTTGCAAATTCTGTGTTCTAAATCCCGTGTTCCAAATTCTAAATTCCTTCTTCCCTGTTCCAAATTCCATGTTCCTAATTCAGAATTCTAAATTCTGTGTTCCAATTTCCGTTTTCTGAATACCGTGTTCCAAATTCTGAATTGCAAATTTTGTGTTCCAAATTCTGCGTTCCAAGTTCTGTGTTCCGAATTGCAAATTACTAATTCCATCTTCCATGTTCTAAATTCCTTGTTCCAAGGTACAAATTCCTTGTTCCAACATCTGAATTGCAAATGCCAAATTCTGTGTTCTGAATTCCAAATTCCGAGTTCGTGTTCCAAATTGCAAATCCTGTTTTCTGAATCCTGTGTTCTGAATTCCAATTTCCGTGTTCTGGACACCGTGTTCCAGATTCCAAATTCTGTGTTCTGGATTCCAAATTCTGTGTTCCGAATTCTGAGTTCCAAATTCCATGTTCTGAGTTCCAAATTTCATGTTTAAAAATTCCAAATTCCTTGTCCTGAATTTAGTCTTCCAAATTTTGAATTGCAAATTCTGTGTTCCAAGTTCTGAATTCCAAATTCCGTGTTCTGAATTCCAAATTCCGTGTTCCGAATTTGGTGTTCCGAGTTGAGTTCTGTGTTTTCAACTTCTGAATTGCAAATTCGGTGTTCCAGTTTCTGAATTGCAAATTTCGTGTTCCAAATTCCGTATTACAAATTCTGAATTGCAAATTTCCAAGCTCCAAACTTCATCTTCCAAATTTAGAATTCCGAATTCCGTGTTCTGAGTTCCAAATTCCGTGTTACAAATTCTGAATTGTAAATTTTGTGTTCCAAATTCCGAGTTCCAAATTCCATGTTTCGAATTCCATTGCTGCTCCAATCTCTCAAATCTGTAACAAGACACTCACCTTAGTGGAACTCACTGGTGCTGGCTCTGCACAAGCTTGAGGAAAGAAAAAGATCCTGGATGGCCGCACACCATAGAAGGCATCTTTATTGATATGAAAAAGTAAAATTCAAATGCAGTCACTTCATGTACAGGGAAAAACAGAAAAAATAGCTAACACGTTTTATGCCCTATTGTGGTGCTTATTCATAGCTAAATGACAAAAAAAAAGTTAGATCATGGGCATATAGAGAGACTTCAGGTTTTGATAGCCAATCAAAAAATGGTCTCAAAAGGAGACCTGCCCACACAATCAGACTCTAGGACAACACCCAGGAGATAGGAGATACCTGGGATATGAAGTTGAATTTTGAATTAAAGTTTGAGGGCAAAGTAGTATAATAATATAATGATATAATAATGCCTGTAAAGGTCCACCAAACTAAAAAAGTTTATTAAGTGAACCAATACGCATATATATATATATATATATATATATATATATATATATATATATATATATATATATTATAATTAACAAATTAATTAAAACCGTGCTCTACTAAAAAGTGAAAGTGCAAAATTGTTCAATTGATTGATACACAAATTAATATATTACCAATAACAGTGAAAGTACAAATTGGTCAATTAATTGGCACACAGCCAATACAACTGATATTAAACATTGACAAAAAAGTCCAATCATAAAAACTCCATAATGAGTGTTTAAGTGTGGAATGTGCAAAAAAGTGCAAACAAAAAGTGTTCAAGCAAATTATGGAAAACTTCTGGATAGAATCCTCTTAAGCAGTGATCATCAGAGGGGTAAAACTTCCACCACCATGACCGGTTACACAGTCTACTCACCAGAAAATAGTGACTTGCACTACAGGAGTCAAAAACGCTTATGCCAGATGGAATCATGGCTTGATCCAGATGCTGGCTTGAAGGGAGGAGAAGATTTGGATGCCGCACACTGGATGTAGTCAAAAAACTTCACTTTATTGAAAAAATGGGATCATCAAAACAACAAGACTGTCATGCAGAAAGTGCAGGTACTGACGCGTTTCGCACTCAGGACTGAGTGCTTACTCATAGCTAACAAATATTAAAAAGACAAACTCTTATATAGCTCAATGGGGTATCACATGATTGACCAATTAGATGGTCATTGAGTCTCAGCTGGAAGCCAATTTAATGAGGTCTCGGCATCTGCTGGCTATTTGGTGTGTTAACTGATTGAGAAATGTTTTCAAAACCGTGACATGTAAATAGAGGACAAAGAATATGAAAAAAGATGTGTATATGTACATGTGTAGGCAAAAAATATATATGTGTGTATATATATATATATATATATATATATAGTGAATCCTATCAATAAACGTGTATATAATAATGAATGTACTTCTATAACGTGTATATATGAAAGGTGATAAGTATCAAAAAAAGGGGTTACTATTAAGTGAAAGGAAAAAATGTGTAAGAAATATTTCTCATTAAAAAAAGAGAAAATATATTGATAAAAATATTCAGACAACGTGCAAAGTAAATGTGAAGAGTGAATGTAATGAAACTATATGTGAACAAAATATATAAATATGATGAGACTCTCTATAATATGCCGGTGAAGTGGATGAAGCTCTCTATAATAAGCCGGAATAATACAGGTGAAATATAGAGCAATGTGACCTGAAATAATGCGTGATATGCCCGCGGTTGATAACAAGGTACATATAGGGCCCTATAATAATAAAAATAAACTGTGGGATTCAAAGACATAAAATCACGCTGATAAAGGTTGCCCTGATCTGGTCAAATGGCAGTGATATATGCAGGGTCCCAGTAGACTGACTTGTAAAGTAATGATTCTAAATGATGAGCCTGGCCGAGAGCAGGGTGTGTGTAGAATTTCAGGAATGAAGCAGCGGTGTTCAAAGTAATAGAACGCCGCTAATCTGTGTCACACTAAATGTCTAGATGGAATTATAGTGATGGTAATAAAGTTGGTAGAGGTCTCGGCCAGTCACCCAAGTTTAAGGGATCACAAAAAGGGACAAATGAAAAACAAGTAAGATACTATAGGCTGGGTTACGAAGACATAAAATCACGCTGATCAGGGTAGCCCTGATCTGGTCAAATGGCAGTGATATATGCAGGGTCCCAGTAGACTGACTTGTAGCGTAGTGATTCTAAATGATGAGCCTGGCCGTGAACAGGGTGTGTGTGGAATTTCAGGAATGAAGCAGCGGTGTTCAAGATAATAGAGCGCCGCTAATCTATGTCACACTAAATGTCTAGATGGAATTATAATGATGGTAATAAAGTTGGGGGTGGTCTCGGCCAGTCACCCGAGTTTAAGGGGTCACAAAAAAGAACAAATCAAAAACAAGTAAGATACTACAGGTTGGACGAGAATGTTACCAGACTGAGATCGTAAAAATTATCCGGACAGACAATTAAGTTAAAATATGTTAGTTTGTGATCCGTCTCGGGTGGCTCATATAAAAGCATGTCTCAGTATATGTGTGTCAGCAAATGCCAAGACCTCCAAACAAAACATATTGGAATAATACATCTTATGAATCCACTAATACAATACTCATATATTAACACCGGCAAGTGAAACAGATGAAAACAGGCATATAATGATCGACGTGAATCCAATCTATGAAGACGATGAGAAGAAATGTTATAATGCTGCATTCTAAAGAGAAACAACTACATATTCATATTGCAACATTACACTCACAAAATAAGCACTAAACACAAACGATACAATGTATGTCAGTTTATGTACATATAAATAAGCTTAATATATCTGAATTATGATCCCAAGGTGTCCAAAAAAATATGTATATGGACAACAGGGTGTACAAAATGTGAACAAATAAAAATAAATAAATGAATAAAATAAAATAAGGTAAAAAAGTGTGAAAACATATTGCGTAAAAACCTAATATATATATATCAGGTGTTTCCTACACAACTAGAAAGATGTATAGGACAATGAAAGTTTCCATATATATCTATGTGATGAAAAATGAGCTGGAATAAAAGTAATAATAATGAAATAAAATTGTGAACCTCATGATACAAATCATGAATAATTATCAAAAGAAAACGATAAAAAAGGTAGATATAATAACACAGAAATGTGTAGAAAACGAAATAGAATAAAACTATTTATCTCAATATTGTCGCGATATGCATCCTCAGATAAAATTAACTTGTACTTTGGTCAGGTATATAAAACACCCGAACATGATGGATATCGCGAAACAATAAAAGATATTGTATATTGCTATTATTAATATGACCTTTTGCATACATCTATTGTTGGCCATGGTTCCCTGGGAATTCCTGCTCTGCCATAGTTACTATACTGAGTATGCAGAGTAGGGGAACTTGTCGGGCATATATACCAATCAAGGTGGTAAATATTATACATTCATGTATAAGATTGGATATGTTTGTACATAGGCCCCAATGGTCAATAGATGGAAAAAACTCCTATTTTGGCACCATCTGACCGGAACACAAAACAAGAGGAAATAGAAAATGGCTGACAAAACGTGAAAATGTAAAAAATGAACATGAAATGTTCTTTATAAGGACTCATGATAGTGTAGGTGTTATGACCATGTTCAAACAGTATAGGAAAGAGCCAAGCGAGTTAATTCCCCCTCCACCAACCTCTGAAATACATCAAGATCTTTGCCCCTGGATGCCACTGGGTAAAAATCAGATTTAAATCTAAATATTAGTTTTTACTGTAAATCAGTGGGATCCATGGGGGGTGGATCCGAATCATCTGCCAGTGTTATTACATCTTGCAGTGCACACACTTCATTAAAAGAGATAGGTGAAGGGGGAGACTCACCTGATTCGCCAAGGTTCCCTGGAACGTCCTCTTCTCTAGAACCACCAAAGTGTTTCCTAAGTGTTAATAAGCGAGAAAACCTGTTAATGTCCAAAATAGTGTGAAATAAATCAAAATGTCTATTAGGGCTAAAATTAAGGCCTTTTGATAGAAGGTTGATCTCCTCTTCATTTAAAAGTCTCTTTGAGATATTAAATACGGTGAAACTCATTTCTTCATTTTGCCTCTTAAGCTGTAATGTGAGTTGTTTGGAGTTCTTGTGTCTCCTACCGCCCCTTCTTGTTTTTTTATGGACGATTTTTTCCTCTTGGTGTAACCCGACCTGCAAGGGTTTCCAGCATTGGTGTGGTTGTTGCTTGTTTGTTTCCACAGAACCTATAGACCTGTCTAGAGAAGAGTCTGACATAGTGCGTGCCAGGGAATTGTCGGCTAGGTCGCTCTCTTGGTCAGAGAAGCTGACCTGTTTGCCGTGGATTCTCTGTGACCGATTGTAGGAAAACACCGGTCTTTTCCGAATGTAAACTTTATTGTTCTCATAATCATTTTTATCCCGGGCCATTTTGCCTCTCTTACTGGCGATCACTGATTTTTCCATTTTGTCTAATTTGTTGCTCAAGCGGCTGTCCAGGTCTGTAAAAGCTGCCAGGTTTTGTGAAGAGGCAAGTTCAGACTGGATGAAAGACATGTCAAATTGTAGTACCTCTATTTCTTTGGTTTTAGAGGCAATGAGAATATTTATTAGTTTGAATGAACAGGTGTCCAAGGTGTCAGTCCATTCTTTTTTGAGGTCATCATTGGACAGCTCTGAGGTAGGAAATTTTTTTATCCGTAAACCCCGTGGTATGTGTGCTATGGACAGATAGTCCTTCAAAAAATTGATGTCCCAAAAAGCTCTAATTTCTCTCGCCATAATATGTTCCAGTTTTCTGAAATGACGTATTAACTGTACTCCATCGTCAGCTGACACACCAGGTGTTTGTGTCAGTGACGTTTGTCTCAATGGATTATCAGATGGTGCCTTTAGAGTTCTGCTGTACAAAGTTTCTGCCATGGGTGTCGAGGTGGTATTGAGATCCATAGAGTAAAAAGGAAAAACTCTTCTCCTAATTAAATGAGCTCTTGAAAAAATAATGGTAATCAAAATAATTTGTGAAATACCTGGGAAAGCCTCCGGGCAGGTGAAGAGAAAAGCATATATCCTTAGATGCAGACAAACAAAGAAAGTGTTTCCACCGCTCAGGCTGACACTGACCCAGGTGTAAGTAGAAGTTTCAGAGCAGAAGAGCTCCAGGTGCTGGCTGAATGCTAGGCAAAGCAGGCTTGAATGGAGGAGAAGATTTGGATGCCGCACACTGGATGTAGTCAAAAAACTTCACTTTATTGAAAAAATGGGATCATCAAAACAACAAGACTGTCATGCAGAAAGTACAGGTAAACTGACGCGTTTCGCACTCAGGACTGAGTGCTTACTCATAGCTAACAAATATTAAAAAGACAAACTCTTATATAGCTCAATGGGGTATCACATGATTGACCAATTAGATGGTCATTGAGTCTCAGCTGGAAGCCAATTTAATGAGGTCTCGGCATCTGCTGGCTATTTGGTGTGTTAACTGATTGAGAAATGTTTTCAAAACCGTGACATGTAAATAGAGGACAAAGAATATGAAAAAAGATGTGTATATGTACATGTGTAGGCAAAAAATATATATGTGTGTATATATATATATATATATATATATATATATATATATATATATATAGTGAATCCTATCAATAAACGTGTATATAATAATGAATGTACTTCTATAACTTGTATATATGAAAGGTGATAAGTATCAAAAAAAGGGGTTACTATTAAGTGAAAGGAAAAAATGTGTAAGAAATATTTCTCATTAAAAAAAGAGAAAATATATTGATAAAAATATTCAGACAACGTGCAAAGTAAATGTGAAGAGTGAATGTAATGAAACTATATGTGAACAAAATATATAAATATGATGAGACTCTCTATAATATGCCGGTGAAGTGGATGAAGCTCTCTACAATAAGCCGGAATAATACAGGTGAAATATAGAGCAATGTGACCTGATATAATGCGTGATATGCCCGCGGTTGATAACAAGGTACATATAGGGCCCTATAATAATAAAAATAAACTGTGGGATTCAAGACATAAAATCATTTCCTACCTCAGAGCTGTCCAATGATGACCTCAAAAAAGAATGGACTGACACCTTGGACACCTGTTCATTCAAACTAATAAATATTCTCATTGCCTCTAAAACCAAAGAAATAGAGGTACTACAATTTGACATGTCTTTCATCCAGTCTGAACTTGCCTCTTCACAAAACCTGGCAGCTTTTACAGACCTGGACAGCCGCTTGAGCAGCAAATTAGACAAAATGGAAAAATCAGTGATCGCCAGTAAGAGAGGCAAAATGGCCCGGGATAAAAATGATTATGAGAACAATAAAGTTTACATTCGGAAAAGACCGGTGTTTTCCTACAATCGGTCACAGAGAATCCACGGCAAACAGGTCAGCTTCTCTGACCAAGAGAGCGACCTAGCCGACAATTCCCTGGCACGCACTATGTCAGACTCTTCTCTAGACAGATCTATAGGTTCTGTGGAAACAAACAGAAGCAACAACCACACCAACGCTGGAAACCCTTGCAGGTCGGGTTACACCAAGAGGAAAAAATCGTCCATAAAAAAACAAGAAGGGGCGGTAGGAGACACAAGAACTCCAAACAACTCACATTACAGCTTGAGAGGCAAAATGAAGAAATGAGTTTCACCGTATTTAATATCTCAAAGAGACTTTTAAATGAAGAGGAGATCAACCTTCTATCAAAAGGCCTTAATTTTAGCCCTAATAGACATTTTGATTCATTTCACACTATTTTGGACGTTAACAGGTTTTCTCGCTTATTAACACTTAAGAAACACTTTGGTGGTTCTAGAGAAGAGGACGTTCCAGGGAACCTTGGCGAATCAGGTGAGTCTCCCCCTTCACCTATCTCTTTTAATGAAGTGTGTGCACTGCAAGATGTAATAACACTGGCAGATGATTCGGATCCACCCCCCATGGATCCCACTGATTTACAGTAAAAACTAATAATCAGATTTAAATCTGATTTTTACCCAGTGGCATCCAGGGGCAAAGATCTTGATGTATTTCAGAGGTTGGTGGAGGGGGAATTAACTCGCTTGGCTCTTTCCTATACTGTTTGAACATGGTCATAACACCTACACTATCATGAGTCCTTATAAAGAACATTTCATGTTCATTTTTTACATTTTCACGTTTTGTCAGCCATTTTCTATTTCCTCTTGTTTTGTGTTCCGGTCAGATCGTGCCAAAATAGGAGTTTTTTCCATCTATTGACCATTGGGGCCTATGTACAAACATATCCAATCTTATACATGAATATATAATATTTACCACCTTGATTGGTATATATGCCCGACAAGTTCCCCTACTCTGCATACTCAGTATAGTAACTATGGCAGAGCAGGAATTCCCAGGGAACCATGGCCAACAATAGATGTATGCAAAAGGTCATATTAATAATAGCAATATACAATATCTTTTATTGTTTCGCGATATCCATCATGTTCGGGTGTTTTATATACCTGACCAAAGTACAAGTTAATTTTATCTGAGGATGCATATCGCGACAATATTGAGATAACTAGTTTTATTCTATTTCGTTTTCTACACATTTCTGTGTTATTATATCTACCTTTTTTATCGTTTTCTTTTGATAATTATTCATGATTTGTATCATGAGGTTCACAATTTTATTTCATTATTATTACTTTTATTCCAGCTCATTTTTCATCACATAGATATATATGGAAACTTTCATTGTCCTATACATCTTTCTAGTTGTGTAGGAAACACCTGATATATATATTAGGTTTTTACGCAATATGTTTTCACACTTTTTTACCTTATTTTATTTTATTCATTTATTTATTTTTATTTGTTCACATTTTGTACACCCTGTTGTCCATATACATATTTTTTTGGACACCTTGGGATCATAATTCAGATATATTAAGCTTATTTATATGTACATAAACTGACATACATTGTATCGTTTGTGTTTAGTGCTTATTTTGTGAGTGTAATGTTGCAATATGAATATGTAGTTGTTTCTCTTTAGAATGCAGCATTATAACATTTCTTCTCATCGTCTTCATAGATTGGATTCACGTCGATCATTATATGCCTGTTTTCATCTGTTTCACTTGCCGGTGTTAATATATGAGTATTGTATTAGTGGATTCATAAGATGTATTATTCCAATATGTTTTGTTTGGAGGTCTTGGCATTTGCTGACACACATATACTGAGACATGCTTTTATATGAGCCACCCGAGACGGATCACAAACTAACATATTTTAACTTAATTGTCTGTCTGGATAATTTTTACGATCTCAGTCTGGTAACATTCTCGTCCAACCTGTAGTATCTTACTTGTTTTTGATTTGTTCTTTTTTGTGACCCCTTAAACTCGGGTGACTGGCCGAGACCACCCCCAACTTTATTACCATCATTATAATTCCATCTAGACATTTAGTGTGACATAGATTAGCGGCGCTCTATTATCTTGAACACCGCTGCTTCATTCCTGAAATTCCACACACACCCTGTTCACGGCCAGGCTCATCATTTAGAATCACTACGCTACAAGTCAGTCTACTGGGACCCTGCATATATCACTGCCATTTGACCAGATCAGGGCTACCCTGATCAGCGTGATTTTATGTCTTCGTATCCCAGCCTATAGTATCTTACTTGTTTTTCATTTGTCCCTTTTTGTGATCCCTTAAACTTGGGTGACTGGCCGAGACCTCTACCAACTTTATTACCATCACTATAATTCCATCTAGACATTTAGTGTGACACAGACTAGCGGCGTTCTATTACTTTGAACACCGCTGCTTCATTCCTGAAATTCTACACACACCCTGCTCTCGGCCAGGCTCATCATTTAGAATCATTACGTTACAAGTCAGTCTACTGGGACCCTGCATATATCACTGCCATTTGACCAGATCAGGGCAACCTTTATCAGCGTGATTTTATGTCTTTGAATCCCACAGTTTATTTTTATTATTATAGGGCCCTATATGTACCTTGTTATCAACCGCGGGCATATCACGCATTATTTCAGGTCACATTGCTCTATATTTCACCTGTATTATTCCGGCTTATTATAGAGAGCTTCATCCACTTCACCGGCATATTATAGAGAGTCTCATCATATTTATATATTTTGTTCACATATAGTTTCATTACATTCACTCTTCACATTTACTTTGCACGTTGTCTGAATATTTTTATCAATATATTTTCTCTTTTTTTAATGAGAAATATTTCTTACACATTTTTTCCTTTCACTTAATAGTAACCCCTTTTTTTGATACTTATCACCTTTCATATATACACGTTATAGAAGTACATTCATTATTATATACACGTTTATTGATAGAATTCACTATATATATATATACACACATATATATTTTTTGCCTACATATGTACATATACACATCTTTTTTCATATTCTTTGTCCTCTATTTACATGTCACGGTTTTGAAAACATTTCTCAATCAGTTAACACACCAAATAGCCAGCAGATGCCGAGACCTCATTAAATTGGCTTCCAGCTGAGACTCAATGACCATCTAATTGGTCAATCATGTGATACCCCATTGAGCTATATAAGAGTTTGTCTTTTTAATATTTGTTAGCTATGAGTAAGCACTCAGTCCTGAGTGCGAAACGCGTCAGCTTACCTGTACTTTCTGCATGACAGTCTTGTTGTTTTGATGATCCCATTTTTTCAATAAAGTGAAGTTTTTTGACTACATCCAGTGTGCGGCATCCAAATCTTCTCCTCCATTCAAGCCTGCTTTGCCTAGCATTCAGCCAGCACCTGGAGCTCTTCTGCTCTGAAACTTCTACTTACACCTGGGTCAGTGTCAGCCTGAGCGGTGGAAACACTTTCTTTGCTTGTCTGCATCTAAGGATTGATCAGATGCTGTGGGACTGGAAATGCTGTAACTCGACCGGACACTGGATGGACTTAGTTGTGGAACCCTCAGTGTGGGATAAGGTCATAAAGACCGTTATTTGCCATAGATTTGGGAAAAATTATATAAATATTCCCATGGTGAAGTATGTCAAAAAGAAGGTTTATTTAAAAGACATTAAAAGCAGAAGTAAAACCGCTTGCATTACATTAAAGTTTGTGCAAACACAAACAAACGCTGCTATGGAGACAGCTGCATGGTAAGGGCGGAAGTGATGTGTCACGCTTGATATACCCTACTGGTTTTATCAGTATGCTCTGACATCATCAGGGGTCATACGGGAGGACACGTCACCTCCACCTAAATACAACTGCCAATTAAGTATATCCAATCCAGTGCCATCCTTGGTGATTGAAAAGAAAATTGTAATTGGGATTAGCTGGATGAATGTAAACGATGAGGATCTGGTATAATTTGATGGTATTGGTCACTTAGAAAAAGATTTAATATAATTTGATTGTATTGATCACATAAAAATACTATCAGTGTGGACGGCCATGATGTGGCCAAAAGCCGAACTTCATAATATCAAAATTATTAAATAAACTGTGACATCTAGGTTGCCATCTTGTGGCTAAAAACAAAATTGCATTTAACAAAATAAATTTAATGTGCTTCTTCTTCCATCTTCTTCTGGTCTTTATTCGTTTTTTTTCCTCCATCTTGTTCTTCCCCCACTTCTTCCTCTTCTTCCTCCGATCCTCTGCTTCTTCCTTCGGTTTTCTCGTCCGCATCTTCCTCCTTTTCTTCCCTGCTCCATTCTTCAGACGATCAGTATCCATGGGAGGTTCCCGCTGTGTGTGACACTTCTGTTTTTCTGACAGTTCTTATATAACTGAGGGAGGAGCCACCCAGTGACTCCATCCCCTCTACCATCATGGGGAAAGCCATAGTGAAGTCCCTGTGAAGTCCCTGTGTATCAGAGGGGGGTGAGGCCCTCAGTTATATAAGAACTGTCAGAAGAACAGAAGTGTCACACAGTGGGAACTTCCCATGGATGCGGATCATCCAGAGAATGAAGCGGGGAAGAAGACGCCAAAGGAAGATGCGGACGAGAAGACCAAAGAAGAAGCAGAGGATCAGAGAAAGAAGAGGAAGATGTGGGGGAAGAACAGAAGAAGATGGAAGAAGAAGCGGGGAAAGAAGAAGACATTAATAAAGGAATTGTCAAAAACCGTCTCTTGTCTTTTTTAACATTTTTGACACTTTTTTGTGAAATGGTAGGGATACATTTGTAACCAACCATTGATCTAAACAGATGTGTGGCTCAGAGACTATAAACAGGAGATCGTCTATATCGACAATAAAATGCAGTATCTTTTCGACGGGGACTATCAGGTCCAAAAATGCGGTGAAAAGGGAGAATAGATGGATAGATAGATTAAATGATGAAAATACTACCTACTAGTGGCCAATTTAGATATCAAAAATTATCAAATTGGGAAAAAAAAATATTTAAATTTAAGAAATTAAAAAATTGTCAAAATGAGACTGTAATGATTTAGCCTTTCACAATGTCAATATCAATAGTTTGACAAATAACAGTTCATATAGGTCCCTATTGTGGTGAATTCTGAAATGGTTAGAGAGGCTATGTTTTAAAAGCCCATTTTTTATGTTGGTGAGATGTTCATTAATACGTGTGCACAAATTTCTTTTAGTACGACCCACGTACTGTCACCCACAGGGGCAGACAATTAAATAGGTTACATGGGTGGATTTGCATGTAATAAACTTATCAATCTTATACTCTTTGCCTGTATTGAATGAAGTGAACTTTTCCACTTTTCTCACATTATTCCTGGTCAACCTACAGACCTTTCAGATCCAAAAAAAAACCCAATTTCTCAGGAGGGTTGAGTACATTGGGGACCAGTTTGTTTCTCAAATTGGGTGCACGCTTGTAAATTAATTTGGGGCGTTCAAGTAATAGTTTGGACAAAGTTTTGTCTCTCAATAGAACTGGCCAGTGTTTCAAGAAAATGTTTTCTACGATTTTGTAGTCCCTGTTAAAATTAGTCAAATAAGGTACATAATCCACATCTTTTTGGTTTTGTCTTCCAGAAGTGTATTCCTATCCATTTTCAAAATGAGTGATTGAGTAGCCCTAAGATCATGTTGTTCCTGATACCCTTTTTCTTTAAATTTCTCAACCACTAGATTTGATTGAAGCAAATAATCTGATGTATTATCACAATTACGCCTGATCCTCATCATTTGGCCCTTGGGTATACCTCTTAACCAACTAGGGTGATGACAACTAGCCATGGGTATATAACTATTTCTTTCAGTACCCTTGAAGTGGGTTTTGGTCTGAACTTGCCAACTATTCTTGAACAGAAATCGAGAAATCTAATCTCGCTCAGGCTCCAATTTCCTGTAAATTTTAGCCCATAACGGTTATGATTGATGTTGGTTAAGAATGTTTCCAGTGTCTCCACTGTACCATTCCACTAAATCACAATGTTGTTGATACACCTCTTGTACAGGGATATCTCAGGGATATGGGCTCCAAATATACTATAGTCCTCCCATTGACTCAATAGTACAGTATGTTTGCCACACTGGGAGCATACTTGGCTCCCATAGCCAAAAGTAATTGTTTGACATGGCTAGCACGCAACCTGGCAGGCCTAAAGAAAAGAGGGGGGATGAGAGAGCGCCCCACCTCCTGAACTGTACCAGGCCACATGCCCTCAACATGGGGAGGATGTTCTCATGTTGATGGGGACAAGGGCCTCATCCCCACAACCCTTGCCTGGTGGTTGTGGGGGTATGCGGGCGGGAGGCTTATCGGAATCTGGAAGCTCTCTTTAAAAAGGGGATCCCCAGATCCCACCCCCTGTGTGAAATGGTAATGGGGTACAAATGCACCCCAACCATTTCACAAAAAAGTGTCAAAAATGTTAAAAAAGACAAGAGATGGTTTTTGACAATTCCTTTATTAATGTCTTCTTCTTTCCCTGCTTCTTCTTCCATCTTCTTCTGGTCTTTATTCGTTTTTTTTCCTCCATCTTGTTCTTCCCCCACTTCTTCCTCTTCTTCCTCCGATCCTCTGCTTCTTCCTTTGGTCTTCTCATCCACATCTTCCTCCTTTTCTTCCCCGCTTCATTCTTCAGACGATCAGCATCCATGGGAGGTTCCCGCTGTGTGTGACAATTCTGTGTTTCTGACAGTTCTTATATAACTGAGGGAGGAGCCACCCAGTGACTCCATCCCCTCTGCCATCATGGGGAAAGCCATAGTGAAGTCCCTGTGAAGTCCCTGTGCATCAGAGGGGGGTGGGGTCACCAGGTGGCCCCGCCCTCAGTTATATAAGAACTGTCAGAAGAACAGAAGTGTCACACAGCGGGAACTTCCCATGGATGCGGATCGGCCAGAGAATGAAGTGGGGAAGAAGACGCCAAAGGAAGATGTGGATGAGAAGACCAAAGAAGAAGCAGAGGATCGGAGGAAGAAGAGGAAGAAGTGGAGGAAGAACAGAAGAAGATGGAAGAAGAAAAAAACAGGAGATCGTCTATATCGACAATAAAATGCAGTATCTTTTCGACGGGGACTATCAGGTCCAAAAATGCAGGACCTCTCCCACCATCCCATATACAAATTGGCCAGGGATGGTGAGAACTTGGCTCCCATGGAGGCCCCACATTTTTGGAGGTAGAAGTCCCCGTTGAACATAAAAAAGTTATGTGTAAGGAGATATTCCAGACACATAATAATGAACTTCTGTGAAGCCAGAGAAAAATTTCCTGATCTTTTCAAGAAGAAGGACACTGCCTGTAGACCCAGGGCATGTGGAATTGAAGAGTACAGATTGTACAGATTACATGTTATCCAACTGTAATCCCCATTCCATGTTAAACCATTACGTGTAGATAAAAGTTGTTATTACGTGTACCATTTGCTCTATTCAATATGTTGGTAGAACTACTCATAGGCTGAAGGACTGCCTTTACGATCAGCTCTATGACATAGAGAAGGAACACGACACTAACATTACGCGCCATTGGAATGATATTCATTCCAAAGATACATCTAGCCTGAATATTCAAGGCATTAAAAAGATTGTCAAAACCTCCTAGCGGTGGGGACAAATTTGGTATATTGTGCAAACAAGAGGTTTGGTGGATTTTTATTTTAAATACTAGACGTCCCACCGGCCTCAATTTCGGACGGGATGTATCCCATTTTAATCAATAGACATGCACCCTGTTATGCCCATGTGCATCCTCAATTCAATCCAAATAACATATTGATTGATTCATGTTAGTATTGTTTTCCATAACATTCCACATACATGTGTGTCTATTTTGATACTTTTGCCCAAATTTATCTAGTATATGACGTAATTCTCCCTGGCTCATATTTGTATGTGGCTGTTTCACTCCCTCCCTTTTGATTTTTTATTTTCAATTTTCTGATTTATTATCGTATTATCAGATTCCCTGATTTTTTCCCCTGCTTCTGTAACTTTTTGTGATATTTTGTGATTTTGCGCCTTTTTGCGATTTTTGCAATTTTTGTGACTTTTTTCTATTTTTTATGTATTTTTTATATATTTTTGGTGACTTGTTGCTTTCTGTGATCTATTTAGAGCCTGGTAGTTTAAATTACTGCTTTCATAGCAAGATTATTATCTTCATCTGGTCATTGCAGCAAGTATAGTGAGACTATGGGGGTCATTTACTATAGAGCTGCGGCGCTAATTAGATCAAAATCTCTCATAATTAGCTCAAAATCTCTCATTTGATCTCTCAAATTGCATGACAAATCGCTCCAATGTAAACCTAGGCTTCTGTACACCTGCAAGTAAATGATAAAGGTGGAATCTTTATATATAACAGCTGTGGAGAATTGCAGGTAATGAACTCAGCTGGTGGATAGGCAGTGTTGTATGTGTCAGCTTTAGTTCACATTGGTGCAATTTGACATGTCAAAGCGGTGGCAATTGCACCGTTTTAATTGGTGAGACTTTGGGGTGCAATTTGTATTGATAGTGCAGAAACCTGCACAGATGTCTCTGAAATTCCCCCTGCAGTCGGGACTGATATGCGGGAATGAAACTGTGTGATTTCAGCTGCACAATTTCCTCCCTCTGTCAGTGTGAATCAGGTCTCAAACTGGGCCTTTTGTTTTTGTCATTCACCTGCTGCTAAACCAGGGACACCTTTTCTTATTGAACGCCTTTAAATATCATAAGTAGAAATACAAATTTGCATATCTGCAAATAAACAAAAATAATAAAATTCTAATAGTGGTTGTGATCAAATATTCACAGCAGCAATCAAAAGAGTGTGGTTTCACCTTCTGACCCAGAAATAAGTCATTGTAATCACCCGGAAGTTCCTGTGCTGGTCGGGATGTCCATCTAGGTAGATATGGCGAGGTCCCTCTTTAGCAAAGAGGAGGTGCTGCTCATTTTCGGGATAAGGGTATGATATGTACTTGTGCTTAATCAATGTGTTGGTGGATGTGGTAGTTAGATTTGGTGTGGGTGGGGTTCATTGATTTGTTTGGCATCCCTACACATTTGCTTCTGGCCCATGTGCACACATCACTTCCTGCATTTGTTCTGCTAATGTAAATGCAAGTATAAATGAGAGCTCCTTTCTATTAAAATATATATGACTTGTTTCACAGTTGGGCGACTTTGGACGTCTGAGTTGCTTGACAAGTTGTACCCCATGATTCTCAATGATAACTAGGGATGGGCAGAACATGCGAACAGACAAAAATTTGTTCGGACACGCGATCACCTTTAAAGTCTTTGGGTCACAGACATGAATAATCAAAAGTGCTAATTTTAAAGGTTAATATGCAAGTTATTGTCATAAAAAGTGTTTGGGGACCTGGGTCCTGCCCCAGGGACATGTATCAATGCAAAAAAAAGATTTAAAAGGGCCGTTTTTTCAGGAGCAGTGATTTTAACCCTTTCATGACTAAGCCTATTTTTGAAATTTGGTGTTTACAAGTTAAAATCCATATTTTTTGCTAGAAAATTACTAGAAGAGGAGGTTTAGTCCTAGAATTATTGCTCTCGCTCTGACGATTGCGGCGATACCTCACATGTGTGATTTGAACACCGTTTAAATATGCGGGTGCGACTTCCGTATGCGTTTTCTTTGCTGCGCGAGCTCGCGGGGACGGGGGCGCTTTAATTTTTTTTCTGATTTATTTTATTTATTTTTATATTGATTAATTGTGTTTAAAAAAAGAATTTGATCACTTTTACTGCTGTCATAAGGAATGTAAACATCCCTTGTGACAGTAATAGGTTCCCTCCTTTGCACTTCAAAGTATTCAGATCGCCGAAAACGGAAATTCTGAATACTGCATTTTTTTTTTAACCGCCACCATTGGCAGCCGGGAAGTGATGTCATGATGTTGCTTCCGTGTTTACTATTAGGAGGCTGGAATGAAGACACTCACAGCTTCGTTTCAGTCTTTCCTAAGCCGCCGGAGGCGGCCGATTGGTCATCAGGCCTCCCGATGAAACGGGAGGCCCGGTAAGAGCGGCGGGAGGTGGCGGGAGGGTGGGACGTCCCATCCGACTCCTCCGGTATAACAGCCGAGTGGCTTTTAGCCACATCAGTTGTTATAACTGGATAGCCGATCGCTGGCAGTACCGGGATAATGCCTACAGCTGCGGGCATTATCCCGGTATAACCCTGGAAAGCCGAGTACGCACATCTGCGTACGCTCAGCGGGAAGGGGTTATAAATGCTTGAAGTGAAACAATAAAAGTATAATATTACTTTAAATTTCATACCTGGGGGTGTCTATAGTATGCCTGTAAAGTGGCGCATGTTTCCTGTGTTTAGAACAGTCTGACAGCAAAATGACATTTCTAAAGGAAGAAAAAAGTAATTGAAAAGTGCTAGCGCTAGTGCCGGTGTTCTGCTGAGAAAGTTCCCCCTGGAGGATAAGGACTCCCCTGTACTGTGGAGGTGCAGCGCTTGCGCAGTACGAGCTGCTGAAAATAGCTGAAGCTGAACACCTGTGAGTCAGCTGTACACAGCGCGTATAACAGGGCTCCTCGCGTGCTTGCTTCACTTGCTACGCTTCGGGCACAGCCTTGCTTTGCTCGGCATATTTTAATTCTAACTCTATGTCTACTTGGATGGTGAGGCTTGAACCTGGACTCAGGGCAGAATGTAGTGCACAGGCACCATGTAGAGCTGACGATCAGCTTTTCAACTTCGAAGACTTTTGGCGGCTCCATAGTAATTTTTACTGCGCAAGTACATGTGTAGTACAGGGAGGTCCTTATCCGCCCCCCTCTTTCGCCACGGAAACCCCATAGCATCAGAAGGGGCGGGATCACCTGTACATGTCACTGGGTAACCCCGCTGTGTTTCCACATTGCTTCAGAGGGGGAGTGGTCACCTGTGCATGTCACGGGTGGCCCCAACCTCAGCTTTTAAAGTACTGTCACGGCAGATCTAGCGTCATTCAGTGGGCTCCTCCCATGAAGGCAGATTGTGTTGTGGCGGCGTCTTTCTTCGTATCCCAAGACGAGGAAGGATTACATCACTGGATTTTTTTTCTTTTTTAATAAAGGACTTGTCCAATACTGTGTCTGTGTGTTTTTTTACAATTTTTGACACTTTTTTGTGAAATAGTAGGAGTACAATGTACCCATTACCATTTCACACAGGGGAAGGGCTGGGATCTGGGGGTCCCCATGTTGAAGGCATGTGACCTGGTACGGTTCAGGAGGGGGGCCGTTCTCACCTCCCCCCTCTTTTCCTGCAGCCTGCCAGGTTGCGTGCTCGGATAAGGGTCTGGTATGGATTTTGAGGGGGACCCCCACACCATTTTTTTTATTTTGGTGCGGGGTTCCCCTTAATATCCATACCAGACCTGAAGGGCCTGGTATGGAATTTGGGGGGACCACCAAGCATTTTTTTTTATTTTGGTTCAGGGTTCCCCTTAATATTCATACCAGACCCAAAGGGCCCAGTAATGCACTGTGGGGGAACCCCAGGCCATTTTTTTCAATGACTTTTATGAGTATTGCAGAGACCCAACAATTCATTATAGCTGCCGGCGCTACCTCTAGTACTTTTAAATGACTTTTTTCCTTTAGAAATGTCATTTTGCTCTCTGATTGTTGTAAACACGAGAAACATGTGCCACTTTACAGGCATACTAAAATACTAGCTGTAGAGCCGGCATCTATAATGAATTGTCGGGTCTCTGCAATACTTATAAAAGTCATTGAAAAAATGGCATGTGGTTCCCCCACAGTGCATGTAACCTGCTGTGTTTCCACATTGCGTCAGAGGGGGAGTGGTCACCCGCACATGTCACGGGTGGCCCCGCCCTCAGCTTTTTAAGAACTGTCACAGCAGGTCTAGCATAATTCAGTGGGCTCCTCCCATGTCTCCGTATCCCAGGACGAGGAAGAATAACATTGCTGGAATTTTTTTTCTTTTTTAATAAAGGACTTGTCCGAAACTGTGTCTGTGTGTTTTTTTACAATTTTTGACACTTTTTTGTGAAATGGTAGGAGTACAATGTACCCGTTACCATTTCACCCAGGGGAGGGGCCAGGATCAGGGGGTCTGTATGTTAAAGGGGGCTTCCAGACTCCGGTAAGCCCAATGCCCGCAGACCCCACAACCACAGGGCAAGGGTTGTGGGGATGAGGCCCTTGTCCCCATCAACATGGGGACATCCTCCCCATGTTGAGGGCATGTGGCCTGGTACGGTTCAGGAGGGGGGGTGCTCTCTCACCCCCCATCTTTTCCTGTGGCCTGCCAGGTTGCGTGCTCATATAAGGGTCTAGTATGGATTTTAAGGGGGACCCCCATGCCATTTAAAAAAAAAATTGGAAGCAGGGTTCCCCTTAAAATTCATACCAGACCTGAAGGGTCTGGTATGGATTTTGAGGGGGACCCCTACGCCATTTTTTAAAAAATTTTGGTTTGGGGTTCCCCTTAATATCCACACCAGACCTGAAGGGCCTGGTATGGAATTTGGGGGGACCCCACACCATTTTTTAATTTAAATTTTGGTTTGGTGTTCCCCTTAAAATTCATACCAGACCCAAAGGGCATGGTAATGCACCGTACGGGATCCCAGGCTGTTTTTATCAATGAACTTTTATGTGTATTGTCGGGACCGATAATTCATTAATAGCCGGCACTAGCACTTTTAAATTACTTTTTTCCTTTGAAATGTCATTTTGCTGTCAGACTGTTCTAAACACAGGAAACATGCGCCACTTTACAGGCATACTATAGACACCCCCAGGTATGAAATTTAAAGGAATATTATGCTTTTATTGTTTCACTCTGAGCATTATTAAAATCACTGCTCCCAAAAAAAAGGCCCTTTTTAAAACTTTTTCTGCATTGATACATGTCCCCTGGGGCAGGACACGGGTCTCCAAACATTTTTTATGGCAAAGAACTTGCATATAAGCCTTCAGTGAGAACTTTGGATTTTGCAGGTTTGAGCCCCACTGACTTCCACTATTCCAGCATATGTGATCTGACAGGCATTATTGCCGGCAATAGCGCTGCTTTCCATTTGCATTAGCACTGAGTTTCTGAGAGTTGAAGTCTTTCTGGCCCTTTTTGAGAGCTATTTTTTGGCACTGCAGGATAATTTTTTGGCGCTGTAGTAAATGACCCCCTATGTCTCATACACACCTGCTTATATAATATCTGTTGATCCTTTAAGATCCTTTGAGATTCAACTGAAAAAATCAGTAGTGTGACTACCTTTCCCATAGCTATTACAGACACAACAAGGTTGTTGCTCTTTGCTCTGTTTCTTGTATAGTTATCCATGCAATATTCATAAATCTCCATGAATTTTAGATTACCGTCTGAAGTTCACGTTATTTAGTACACATGGCTAGTCTATTTTCAAAAACGTTTATGTAACTTCTTTAGGGTCCCTCTCTACCTTCCCACTCTTTCCATGCACCATTGAAGTGCTCTCCCATTTGATGGCAACTTTCTGTCCCCTTCCTTTTACCCTTTTTAATGCTGTTTGTTGCAGTTTTGGGATGTATTTTTTGTTTGTGAATCCAACACAAATGGACTCCAGATGTTGTCGGGTGGGGTTTGCATCTTTCTTGGGTGCATGGATTTATGTGGGTATAATGATTTATATATAATCATTTTAAATGAAAATCATTGTTTTATTTAGATAATTTACAAATACAATTACATTTCAGGACAATGTGTATATATATGCAGTTACCAAGATATTATTGATAGTAATGGGAATGGGTTTACTCAGTATTTCCATATCAATTTCATGTATATGTCATTTTGCAATTTTGTATAATTTCAGCAGGTTTTGCATTTTCATGAATTGTGTTTATTATTATTTACATACAGGTTTCCTTTGAGACTATTCTTTATTTACAATTTGGAAATCAATGTTGTTATTTTGTAACTCTGCCATCGTGCAGTATTGTTTTATTATTTATCATGGTCTTTATCCCAAGGTTATGGATGCACACAATGGGAGAAGTTGAATTATGCAAATAATGAAAATAATCATGTGTCTAGTACACATGTGTGTATATATATATATATATGTGTGTATATTATATATATATATATATATATATATATATATATATATATATACATATTGGTTCACTTAATAAACTTTTTTAGTTTGGTGGACCTTTACAGGCATTATTATATCATTATATTATTATACTACTTTGCCCTCAAACTTTAATTCAAAATTCAACTTTATATCCCAGGTAGGGATGAGCTTCGAGTTCGAGTCAAACTCATGTGCGTCTCGAACATTGGCTGTTCGCAAGTTCGCCGAACAGCGAACAATTTGGGGTATTCGCGGCAAATTTGAATGCCGCGGAACACCCTTTAAAGGTCTATGGGAGAAATCAAAAGTGCTAATTTTAAATGCTTATATGCAAGTTATTGTAATAAAAAGTGTTTGGGGACCTGGGTCCTGCCCCAGGGGACATGGATCAATGCAAAAAAAAGTTTTAAAAACGGCCGTTTTTTCAGGAGCAGTGATTTTAATAATGCTTAAAGTCAAACAATAAAAGTGTAATATCCCTTTAAATTTTGTAGCTGGGGGGTGTCTATAGTATGCCTGTAAAGGGGCGCATGTTTCCCATGTTTAGAACAGTCTGACAGCAAAATGACATTTCAAAGGAAAAAAGTCATTTAAAACTACTCGCCGCTATTGCATTGCCGGTCCGACAATACACATAAAAGTTCATTGATAAAAACGGCATGGGAATTCCCCACAGGGGAACCCCGAACCAAAATTTTAAAAAAATGATGTGGGGGTCCCCCTAAATTCCATACCAGGCCCTTCAGGTCTGGTATGGATATTAAATGGAACTCCGGCCAAAATAAAAAAAAACGGCGTGGGGTCCCCCCAAAAATCAATACCAGACCCATATCTGAGCATGCAACCTGGAAGGCCGCAGGAAAAGAGGGAGGATGAGAGAGCGCCCCCCTCCTGAACCGTACCAGGCCACATGCCCTCAACATTGGGAGGGTGCTTTGGGGTAGCCCCCAAAACACCTTGTCCCCATGTTGATGATCCCCACAACCGTGGCTGGTGGTTGTGGGGGTCTGCAGGCGGGGGCTTATCGGAATCTGGAAGCCCTCTTTAACAAGGGGACCCCCAGATCCCGGCCCCCCTGTGTGAAATGGTAAGGGGGTACAAAAGTACCCCTACCATTTCACTAAAAAACTGTCAAAAATTTTAAAAATGACAAGAGACAGTTTTTGACAATTCCTTTATTTAAATGCTTCTTCTTTCTTCTTTCTCCTATCTTCCTTCATCTTCTTCTGGTTCTTTTGGATCTTCTGGTTCTTCCTCCGGCGTTCTCGTCCAGCATCTCCTCCGCGGCGTCTTCTGTCTTCTTCTCCTCGGGCCGCTCCGCACCCATGGCATGGGGGGAGGCTCACGCTTTTCTCTTCATCTTCTTCTCTTCTTCTCTTCTTCTATCTTCTTCTCCTCGGGCCGCTCCGCACCCATGGCATCGGGGGAGGCTCACGCTTTTCTCTTCATCATCTTCTCTTCTTCTTCTTCTTCTCCGGGCTGCTCCGCATCCATGCTGCCATGGAGGGAGGCTCCCGCTGTGTGACGCGTCTCCTCTTCTGACGGTTCTTAAATAATGGGGGATGGGGCCACCCAGTGACCCCACCCCCCCTGACGCACGTGACATGACGGGACTTCCCTGTGGCATTCCCCGTGACGTCACAGGGAAGTCCCGTCAAGTCACCATGCGTCAGAGGGGGGCGGGGTCACCGGGTGGCCCTGCCCCCCGTTATTTAAGAACTGTCAGAAGAGGAGACGCGTCACACAGTGGGAGCCTCCCTCCATGCCAGCATGGGTGCTGAGCGGCCCGGAGAAGAAAATGAAGAAGAGAAGAAGATGAAGAAGAAGATGAAGAAGAGAATAAGACGAAGAGAAGAGCGGGAGCCTCCCCCCAGGCCATGGGTACGGAGAGGCCCAAGGAGAAGAAGATAGAAGACACCGCGGAGGAGATGCTGGACGAGAACACCGGAGGAAGAACCAGAAGAGCCAGAAGAACCAGAAGAAGAAGAAGATGAAGGAAGATAGAAGAAGGAAGAAAGAAGAAGCATTTAAATAAAGGAATTGTCAAAAACTGTCTCTTGTCATTTTTAACATCTTTGACAGTTTTTTAGTGAAATGGTAGGGGAACTTTTGTACCCCCTTACCATTTCACACGGGGGGGCGGGATCTGGGGGTCCCCTTGTTAAAGGGGGCTTCCAGATTCCGATAAGCCCCCCGCCCGCAGACCCCCACAACCACCAGCCAGGGTTGTGGGGATGAGGCCCTCATCAACATGGGGACAAGGTGTTTTGGGGGGCTACCCCAAAGCACCCTCCCAATGTTGAGGGCATGTGGCCTGGTACGGGTCAGGAGGGGGGGCGCTCTCTCGTCCCCCCCTCTTTTCCTGTGGCCTGCCAGGTTGCGTGCTCGGATAAGGGTCTGGTATGGATTTTTGGGGGACCCCACGCTGTTTTTTTTTTTTTTTTTTTTTGCACGGGGTTCACCTTAAAATCCATACCAGACCTGAAGGGCCTGGTATGGAATTTAGGGGGAACCCCACGTCATTTTTTAAAAAAATTTTGGCTGGAGTTCCCCTTAATATCCATACCAGACCTGAAGGGCCTGGTATGGAATTTAGGGGGACCCCATGTCATTTTTTTTTAAATTTTGGTTCGGGGTTCCCCTGTGGGGAATTCCCATGCCGTTTTTATCAATTAACTTTTATGTGTATTGTCGGACCGGCAATGCAATAGCCACGAGTAGTTTTGAATGACTTTTTTCCTTTGAAATGTCATTTTGCTGTCAGACTGTTCTAAACACGGGAAATATGCGCCCCTTTACAGGCATACTATAGACACCCCCCAGGTACAAAATTTAAAGGGATATTACACTTTTATTGTTTGACTTTAAGCATTATTAAAATCACTGCTCCTGAAAAAACGGCCGTTTTTAAAACTTTTTTGCATTGATCCATGTTCCCTGGGGCAGGACCCAAACACTTTTTATGACAATAACTTGCATATAAGCCTTTAAAATTAGCACTTTTGATTATTCATGTTCGTGTCCCATAGACTTTAACGGTGTTCACGTGTTCGAACAAACTTTTTTCCTGTTCGCATGTTCTGGTGCAAACCGAACAGGGTGGTGTTCGGCTCATCCCTAATCCCAGGTGTCTCCTATCTCTTGGGTGTTGACCTAGAGTCTATGAAGCTATGAATTAGCTATGAATAAGTGCCACAATAGGGCGTGAAACGTGTTAGCTATTTTTCCTGTTTTTCCCTGTACATGAAGTGACTGCATTTGGATGTTACTTTTTCATATCAATAAAGATGCCTTCTATGGTGTGCGGCCATCCAGGATCCTTTTCTTTCCTCTGAATTCCAAATGCCATGTTCCGAGTTCCAAATTCAGAATTCCGTATATAAAATTATATAAAACTCCATGTTCCCAAATGACGTATTCCAAATTCGAAATTCCGTATTCCAAATGCCAAATTCTGGATACCGTGTTCCAGATTCCAAATTCTGTGTTCTGGATTCCAAATTCTGTTCTGAATCTCATGTTTGGAATTTCAAATTCCGTGTTCCGAATTGCAAATTACAAATTCTGTATTCCATGTTCCAAATTCCTTGTTCCGCGTTCCAAATTCCTTGTTCCAACATCTGAATTGCAAATGCCAAATTCCATGTCCTGAATTCCATGTTCTGAATTCCGGGTTCTGAATTCCATGTTCCAAATTCCGTGTTCCAAATTCCAAATCTGTGTTCCAAATCTGTGTTCTGAATTCCAAATTCTGGGTTCAGAATTCCAAAATCCCATGTTCCAAATTCAATTCCATTTTCTGAATTGTGTTCCGAGTTTCGTGTTACAATTTCTGAATTGCAAATTTCATGTTTCAGATTCTATGTTCCAAATTCTGAATTCCTTATTCCAAATTCCAAATTCCGGATTCCGAATTCCAAATTCTGTGTTCCAACATCTGAATTGAAAATATCAAATTCCTTCTTCCCTGTTCCAAATTCCATGTTCCTAATTCTGAATTCTAAATTCTGTGTTCCAAATTCCATTTTCTGAATACCGATTTCTGTGCTCCAAATTCTGAATTGCAAATTTTGTGTTCCAAATTCCGCGTTCCAAGTTCTGTGTTCCGAATTGCAAATTACTAATTCCATCTTCCATGTTCCAAATTCCTTGTTCCAAGTTACAAATTCCTTGTTCCAACATCTGAATTGCAAATGCCAAATTCCATGTTCTGAATTCCAAATTCTGAGTTTGTGTTCCAAATTGCAAATCCCGTTTTCTGAATCCCCTGTTCGGAATTCCAATTTCCGTGTTCTGGATACCGTGTTCCGGATTCCAAATTCTGTGTTCTGGATTCCAAATTCTGTGTTCTGGATTTCAAATTCTGTGTTCTGAATTCTGAGTTCCTATCTTCGTGTTCTGAGTTCCAAATTCCATCTTCCAAATTCCAAATTCCTTGTCCCGAATTTAGTCTTCCAAATTTTTAATTGCAAATTCTGTGTTCCAAGTTCCAAATTCCAAATTCTGTGTTCTGAATTCCAAATTCCGTGTTCCAAATTCAGTGTTCTGAGTTCTGTGTTTCCAAATTCTGAATTGCAAATTCGGTGTTCCAAATTCTGAATTGTAAATTTTGTGTTCCAAATTCGGTGTTCCAAATTCGGTGTTCCAAATTCTGAATTGCAAATTTTGTGTTCCAAATTCCGTGTTCCAAATTCAATCTTCCAAATTCCGTGTTCCTAATTCCAAATTCTGTGTTCCAAACTTCATCTTCCAAATTTAGAATTAAAGAAGAGTTCCGAGTTCCGTGTTTCAAATTCTGAATTCTAAATTCGGTGTTCCAAATTCTGAATTGCAAATTTTGTGTTTCAAATGCCAAGTTCCAAATTATGTGTTTCTAATTCCAAATTACGTGTTCCGAATTCTGTTTTTTGAATTCCATGTTCCGTGTTCCTGTGTTCCAAATGCTGAATTCCGAGTTCCAAATTCAGAATTCTGTATATAAAATTATAAGAATTCCGTGTTCCTAAATGACGTATTCCAAAATTCCAAATTCCGTGTTCTGAATTCTGTATTCCAAATTCTGTGTTCCAACATATGAATTGCAAATACCAAATTCCTTCTTCCGTGTTCCAAATTCCATGGTACTAATTCTGAATTCCAAATTCTGTGTTCCAAATTCCATTTTCTGAATACCGAGTTCCGTGTTCCAAATTCTGAATTGCAAAATTTGTGTTCCAAATTCTGTGTTCCAAATTCCTTGTTCCGCGTTACAAATTCCTTGTTCCAACATATGGATTGCAAATGCCAAATCCCATGTGCTGAATTCCAAATTCCAAGTTTGTGTTCCAAATTGCAAATTCTGTGTTCTGAATCCGGTGTTCGGATTTCCAATTTCCGTGTTCTGGATACCGTGTTCCAGATTCCAAATTATGTGTTCCGGATTCCAAATTCCATGTTCTGGATTCCATATTCTGTGTTCAGGATTCCAGATTCTGTGTTCTGAATTCCAAATTCCATGTTCCGAATTGCAAATGACTAATTCTGTCTTCCATGTTCCAATTCCTTGTTCCAAGTTACAAATACCTTATTCCAACATCTGAAATGCAAATGTGTTCTAAATTCCGAGTTCTGAATTCCGGGTTCTGAATTCCTGGTTCTGAATTTCAGATTCCAAATTCTGTGTTCCGAATTCCAAATTCTGTGTTCCAAATCCCAAGTTATGAATTCCAAAATCCCATGTTCTGAATTCCAAATTCCGTTTTCTGAGTTCTGTGTTCCAAATTCTGAATTGCAAATTCTGTATTCTCAATTCCGTGTTCCAAATTCTGAATTGCAAATTGCATTTTCCAAATTCTGTGTTCCAATACCAAATTTTTTTTCCAGAATTCCGTGTTATGAAATCCAAATTCCATGTTCCCGAATTTTGTTTTCTGAATTCTGTGTTTTAAATTCTGTGTTCCAAATTCCAAATTCTGTGTTCTAAACCCCGTGTTCTGCATTCCAAATTCTGTGTTCTGGATACCATGTTCTGGATTCCAAATTCTGTGTTCTGGATTCCAAATTCTGTTCTGAATCCTGTGTTTTGAATTCCAAATTCCATGTTCCGTGTTCTAAATTGCAAATTACTAATTCTGTCTTCCATGTTCCAAATTCCTTGTTCCATGTTCCAAATTCCTTGTTCCAACATCTGAATTGCAAATGATAAATTCCATGTCCTGAATTCCATGTTTTGAATTCCGGGTTATGAATTCCATGTTCAAAATTCCGTGTTCCAAATTCCAAATCTGTGTTCCAAATCCCACGTTCCGAATTCCAAATTCTGGGTTCCGAATTAAAAATTCCATTTTCTGAAATCTGTGTTCCAAGTTCTGTGTTACAATTTCTGAATTGCAAAATTCATGTTCCAAAATCTATGTTCCAAATTCCGTGTTCCAAATTCCAAATCCCTATTTCTGTGTTCCAAAGTCTGTGTTCCAAATTCCAAATTCCAAATTCCATGTTCCGAGTTCAAAATTTCTTGTTCCAACATTCTATATTGCAAATGCCGAATTCCGTGTTTCAAATTTTGGCTTCCAAATTCCGTGTTCTGAGTTCCGTGTTCCAAATTCTGAATTGCAAATTCCATTTTCAAAATTCCGTGTTCCCAATACCAAATTTTGTGTCCCAAATTCCATGTTCCAAATTTAAAGTTCCATGTTTCAAATTTTGTTTTCTTGTTTTCAGTCTTTCTTTATTAGATTTTCACATTATATATACATTCATAAATACCATTACATCCCAATTCATTTTAACAACATATACTCCATACTTCAGGTACAAAAAGATTTTTTCCTTTACTAAAACCATCATTATAAACTCATAATGCATCTATTTCAAACCTGATCAACAATCTCTAACCCGTAGGTTCTACCTCCCTTTCCCACCCTCCTTTACCTATATTTACATCCATTCCTCTTTCTTACATACAAAAAAAGATTTGTTCCTTCTGTGTATTCTATAGAAATTCTAGTATTTCCTTCGATGTCCGAAACTCTTCCCATTTTTGCCAAATTGCTGGTAATTGATTTGTTATATACCCCTCGTCTCTTATCTGTTTTTCTATATATTGAATTTCGTTCATTTCACATATCCATTCTGCTATTGTTGGGCTCTTTGTTTTTTTCCAGTTTCTTGCTGCTATTGTTCTGGCGGCGGATGTCATATGGTGGATGATATCTGTTTTAATTGTCTTTATTGATTTAGGTATCAGGGACAATAATGCGATTTCCACCTTTGGATCTCCTCTATTCCTGATACTTTACAATAAATCTCAAATATCTTATTCCAGAATCTTCTCACCAAGCCGGCATCCTTACCATATATGTTCCATCGTTCCTTTTTCTATTTTACATCTCCAACAGAGATCTGTATTTCCTTTATTACTTAAATTTAGAGCTACTGGGCTCCTATACCATCTCATTACAATTTTATAATTTCTCTCTTGATATCTATTTGCAGTGGTGGTTCTGTGTATGATTTTGAATATTTTTCCCCATTCTTCCTCTGATAAAGATTTACCCATTTCTGCTTCCCATTTCTTTATACTTTTTATCTCTTTAAGGGGACTATTCGGAATTACTTTGTCGTATATCTTTGATAATTTCTTTATTGGAACCTGTTCTCCCAGCAATATTTTTTCAAATTTAGTTAATGGTCTACATATCTTAGCCAGTTTAGGCTCCAAAAAACGTCTGTAATTGTTGGTATTGCAGCCAATTATTCTTGTTTTCCAATCCCAAATCCTGCAACCCGGGCACTTTCCTTTTATCAAGGATTTGTATCAATCTTATATGTTCCGTTCTATTCCATTTCAGGAAATTTGTAATCCCCATGATTGGAGGAAATTCGGGGTTGAAAAACAATGGAGTCATTGGTCCGATCTCTGTGGAGAGTTTTCCCCCTTTCACTATATCATCCCATATCTTCAATGTAGCGTTTACAAAAAGTGTTAATTCATTTCTTTTTGGTCTTAAATGGGGCTTTAACCATGGGAGAACTTTTAATTGAGGTCCTATTATTTCCTACTCTATACTAACCCATTGTTTTACTTCTTTATTATGGAACCAATCTATTATCCTGGTCAATGATGCCGCTTGCAGATATTTTACGCAGTCTGGTAACGCTAGCCCTCCATTCCTTTTTTCCTAATTAAATTTTCTCTTTTTATCCGATGAGTTTTATGAGCCCATATAAATTCAATTATAGCTTTTCTTAACTCCTTCATCAATTTTTTGGGGGGTTCTAATGGTATTGTTTGGAAGGTATATAATAGTTTTGGTAGTATATCCATTTTTACTATATTTACTCTCTCCGTCCATGAATACCTTAACTTATCATATTTTTGTAACAGTTTGATAGCTTTTCGGATTGCTTCCTCATAGTTCATCCCTTGTAGTTGCTTCAAATCTCTGGTTATAAAGACTCCCAGATATTTAATTACATTTTGTTTCCATTTGAATGGATAATCTTCTTGCATGAGTGAGTATATTTTTTTGTTTACTGATATGTTCAATATTTCTTATTTATCATAATTTACTTTGAAATAACTTAATTCCCCAAATCTTCTGAATTCCTTCATTAAATTTGGGATAGTTATAATGGGGTCCGTTATGTATATTAACAGATCATCTGCATATGCAGCTATCTTGTATTGTTCATCTCCCACTTTTAGCCCCTTAATATCCCCATTGCTTCTGATTGCTGTTATCAGATGTTCCATTATTAATATGAACAGTAAAGGGGAAAGTGGACATCCCTGAAGGGTTCCATTTGATATTTTTATATCTTTTGATAATATTCCATTTACTCTCACTTTTGCTTTTGAGTTTGTATACAGAGCGGAGATCCTACTACGCATTTTTGGGCCCATACCTAACTGTATTACTGTTTCTTCAAGAAAACCCCATCCTATCCTATTGAATGCTTTTTCTGCATCTACGGCCATCATACATGTTTGGGTGGCTGTTCTTTGGGCATATTCCACCAGTGTACAAGTCTTTATGATGTTATCCTTAGTTTCTCTCCCTTTTGTAAATCTGGCTTGATCTAATTTTATGTAATCAGGTAGGATTGGTGTTATTCTATTCGCAATGATTTTAGAGTATAGCCTTATATCTATATTGGTTAAAGAAATGGGCCGGTAATTTTTACATAGTGTATGATCCTTCTCTGGTTTTGGAATCAAAGTAATATGAGCTTCTGTCCTTTGTGGTACAAAGCCTTGTTTATTAGTTATGGAGTTGTATGTTTTTTTTAATATGGGGCTAATAATATCTTGAAAGTTCTTGTAAAATCTGGTAGCATACCCATCGGGTCCTGGACTTTTCCCTGGCACTAATTCTGCAATGACTTGCTGGATCTGTTGTGATATCTCTTTCCAGGGCCTCTAGCACTTCTTTAGGGAAGCCCGGCAGGGCTGTTTCTTTAATGTATTTTTTAATTTTCTGCCTGTTAGCTCCTTAGCCCCCCTAAATGTTTTAATATTATACAGATTGAAGTAATATACACAAAATTCCTCTAGTATTTCTTTTGGATCGTATGTATATTTCCCATCCGTTTTTAATATTTTTATTATAGATGTTGTAGGTTTTTGATCTTTTAATGTTTTAGCCAGTACTTTCCCTGTCTTATTTCCCTGCTGATACCATTGTGTTCTATTTCGATCCCTGATCTTTAGTGATTCCTCATCGAGCATTGCTTGTAATTCCATTCTTTTCCCTTTTAGTTTTATTTTATCCGACGAGTTGAGGTTCTGTTTATGTTTTTTATCCAGTTCCTCTATTTTTATTATTAATTGGGATTTCTTTTGTTCCTTTCTTTTTTTTAGTCTTGAACCATGCTTCATAATTGTCCCTCTTACTACACATTTTAATGTTTCCCATTGCATGGGAATCAATGTTTCATCTTTCTCATGAATTTCTACAAACTCCCTTATTGTTTTGCGTATGTCCTCTACACACTCTTTATCTTTTAACAAGTTATCGTTTTATCCCCAGTTTCCCTTTATTTTTGCTCGTTCTATTACTTTGATATCCAAATATAACGGGGCGTGGTCTGACCATCAGAACCCACCTATGTCTGATGTTGGGGTCATCATTATTCCAGAATGGTTGATAAAAAAAAATTCTATCCTATGGTAAGAGTCATGAACATTAGAATAATATGAATAATTCTTGTCCAGTTGATTTTGGGCCCTCCAGATATCCACCAGGTGGTGCTTCGCTAATAGCTCTTTAAATTCCTCTATTTGTATGTTGTTTCTATGGACGCGGGTATTAGTTGTATCCATTTTTATATCCATAACAAAATTAAAGTCCCCGCCCATAATCACTGTACCTTCCGCTTTCTCCATTATATTGGATAGAACTCTCATCCCCGTCCTTATTTGATCGTAATTCGGTAAGTAAATATTAATGATTGTAAAAATTTTCCCGTATATCGCTACCTTTATAACCAAAGATCGGCCATCCTTGCCCATATGTTTTTGTATTATTTGATAGGGTATGTTCCTATGGAAAGCAATGGATACCCCTCTTGATTTAGAATAACAAAATGTGTCGTGTACCCAGTTATTATAGTTTCGGTTGTTTAGCTTCGGAATGTGATTTGAACGAAAGTGTGTCTCTTGAAACAGTATAATATCGATTTTTTGTTTATTAAATACATTTAAAATTTGGTTTCTTTTATTAGGAGAGTTAACGCCTCTTGCATTGAAGGAACAGAACTTGATCTCGCCCATAAGAAGAGAAAAAAAACCCGCACTCGCACTCCCCACACACACAATCTACCCTATATCTATTTGACTAAAAAAAAGTCTTTCTTACTATCTGAAGTAAGTTCCCTACTATGGGGGGGTTTTGAGTCTGATGACCAAAGATCGCTGCTTGATTGCCTACCTCCTGCCGCATTTTAAATGCTAATCTTTTGCTATTACAAACAGTTTTCTTTTCTTCTTTTGGACCTCTTTCATCTCTATTTTCTTTAACTCTCTATTTTCCTTCTTTCATTCTCTTTCCTTGGGGTGGGGTATAAGGGGGGATCCCTATAGTACTTCCAAAATACAATATTATTTATTCTATACTTATTATTTCATAATATAAATATTTGTCCGAGGGGGAGAGAAAAAAAATCACTTTGTAATCCCTCTTAATTCATATTTTCCATTTCATATCTCCTAGTGCAAAAAAACTGCAAATAAAATTATCTCTTCTGTGCTTATTATTCATTTTATAAATTATTATTCCACAAAACAAACAAAACAAAAAAACAAAACAAAAAAAAAACATTTCATATATCCTAATATCCTAGTGCAAACAACATGCATATAACATAAATATAAATATTATCTCCTCTGTGTTATTAATCATATTATAAATTATTATTCCAAAAAAAAGAAAAAAAAAAACTAATTTGTAATCCCTCTTAATTCATATTCTCCATTTCATATCTCCTAGTGCATAAAGCTTGCGAATAACCTTATCCTCTGTGCTTATTATTCATTTTATAGGGGAGTGGCCTGACCTGGCACGAAGATGGCTGCTTAGATTAGAAGCTCCTGCCACCTCACGACCTGAACTCAATTTACTGGAGGCACATTTGACCCAAACCTGCCTGAACTAATGGGGACTGCCTCGAGGAACACATCTGCTTCCCGATCCCGTTCGCCCAGGGAACACCCGGAGACTACGGGCCAGAATATACCAGATATGTTCCGCTCCGGCAGGGGAAACATGGCGTCTTCCCACCACGGGAACTCACATACAGCGACTCTCTCACAAAGGGGATCATCACAATCCGTCACTCTCCCTCCTGTCCCAGCAGCTGGGAACGACCAAGAGCCACATACTCAACCTCACCTGAACATCCATGACCTGAGAACGATTGCAGCGGACATAAAGGACACACTCTCAGCTGCTATATTGGAACTGCGCCTTGACATGCATTCACTTACCAATAGAGTGCAGGCCGCTGAAAAGATGGCGGAACGTCAGGAGATTCAGATCCGCAAGACCACACATCAAGTTGACACCCATACTCTCCAAATGCGGGATATACAAAGACACCTCGAAGACCTCGATAATAGAGGCAGACGCCATAACCTAGGAATAAGAGGAATCCCAGAAGTAATTGAAGGAAACCAAATACCGCTATCCATCACAGATCTGTTCAATGGCCTTTTGAACAGGCCCCCACAAACCCCTATCGAAATGGAGAGGATCCATCGAGCACTGAGACCCAGGGGAAGGGACACTGATCCCCCACGGGACATAATCTGCTGCCTAGTCGATTTCAAAATCAAGGAAGAGATTCTCAGACAGGCCAGAGGCAAATCGCAAATCATTCATGAAGGGAATGTTCAGGTCTACCAAGATCTCTCCGGTATAACACTCCAACATCGCAGAGATCTGAGACCCTTGCTGGACACTCTCTATTCTAGGAACATACCTTACAAATGGAAGTTCCCTTTCTGCCTCTCCGCCTTCACCCAGGGTCGTAAAGCACTGCTGAAGGTGCCTGAAGATCTCCACCATTTTTGCAAAACCCTCAATATACCGTTGGTGGATGTACCAAATTGGTATGCTGATTTTTGCCGTTCGGCCATGAGGAGAGATCATCAACCAGAGGAGCCTATGGAGATGCAAGGCACAAGATATAGAAGGAGACGCTCTCCCTCTACTCCAACACAGCGCAATCCCCGCCGCGACTTCAGCTCATCCGACCCTCCTAATGCAAGAAGAGCCCGGAGGGACCTCTAAACCTTCCTACAATTAATCAATAATACAAGGTCGTCGGTTCACCACATTCAGTCATGTTTATGACGCACCTTTTTTTTTTTTTTTTTTCTTTTGGGTTTAGTCTAGGACTTATGGTTTGACTGTTCTTTTTTATTTTATTATTAAAGATTGGATACTATGAACCACCTCGTTCGTCCACAACACCCTCACAATATACCCTACCACAGTATGGTATTACCCCCACACGCTAAGGACAGTACTTCGCATATGAACATTGGCTGAACAACGCAAGACTACTTTAAACTACAAACCCCAAAATTCACTGCGAGCGGCTTCTGGATATACGCTATGAACACTGGTCACATGTCCCAGACTTCCTTTCTCAGCCTGATTCTAATTGAGTCGTACGATGGAATACAGACAGCACATCACCAGTCAACACGGTTATCTACTGTCTACTCATCCGCCAGACTAGGAACCTGGACACAGCGAGAACACCCTTCCTAGCCAGATCTGACCTATTATAAACCACGAGGCTGAAGATTTTTCATTAGCCCATACAGGAGCAGCTTGCCGTAACCCACCGCTGACTTGGACTTCTCACGGGCCAACTTCCCCCACAACAGGGGCAGCTCTGAACACAAGAATAAACTTTTACTCAGTGGGCTATGACACGGCTGACTGCACTATTGGTAACGGACTCATGTACTAGGTATGGTGCCAACATAACAACCTATATACACTCATACATGGGTACATGGGTCAACACTTTTCATCACACACCTACTCCCCTCGCCATTACTCCCATCTGATAACCTGTAACAAACACAGACCTATTCCTGAATAGGCCGGTACTGTTCAGCTGCAAACAAACTTTTACACCTCAAATTTATCAATAAGTTTAATCAAATTTTTGATCTACACTCACAGGTATCCTTCTTTGCTTACAGAATGGAAGTTACACTCGTGAATGTTTTGGTTCTCTACTATTATGATTTCTTACTTATACTAGTTAAAAGTATATATAGTTGCTATTTGACTTTTTTTCTGTGCTATAGTACAATTTTATATCATACAATCAATTATCACTAGATAAACCGCACCATGGCTTATACACAGACCGCCTCAATGAGGACAGTGGACATCCCCAGATCTCCAACTTAAGCACACCCACAATACACTTGATCACTAATGTTACACTGACACATGAAGGGTGGTGTAAACTTTCGCCTACAGTTCCCACATTACCTTACCATATAGGGAATGTATCCCCCTTATGTCCTGACAACACCTCTTCTCATGAACCACCCATGGATACCACAAACGCCCTCCCTAATATTTTCTTTCAATGGTCGGAGAGTGGCAGGTATCTCGTGATACTAGGTACTTTCAAACCTACCAACTCTCTCTTGTGACAGGTTATTGCCATCCCCCACACAGTAGTGGAATAGGATGCAATTCCGCAAGTTCGCGGAATGCACGCTATCTCTACTCTGTACCCTACCGATTCTCGAGTGTCATCGAGGCGGGTGATTTATTTCCTCCTCGTCTCATCGGTTACTCAATAGCGTTCAATACCCAAACCACAGCTCACTCTACTCTTCACAGAAACCCCCCTCCTACCATCCTACCCCCCTACCCTTGACTTCTCTTTACACATCCATTTTTGACAGAAGCAATGAAGCCCACCAACGCAATAAATGACATGGCTCAATCTAACACTCAAATCAAATTATGTTCCATAAACATACGAGGACTCAATACACCTGAGAAACGGTCACAATTACTCTCTACCCTGCTAAAGTAAAAAACTCATATCGCCCTGATCCAGGAAACCCACTTCCGAACGGACGCCATACCTAAGCTTCACGACAGAAACTTCCCGACGGTTTACCATGCGTCTAATAACGATGCTAAATCGAAAGGGGTGTCAATTCTTATATCAAAAAATTGCCCAATTACTGTCACTGACATCCAGAGAGATCCTCATGGGAGGTTCATTTTTATAAAGAATAACCTACATAATAGACCCATCACCATCGCAAATCTCTACACACCAAACACTGCACAAGTTACCTTTTTTCGTAAAATGCTCCAACAATTGCAAACTTTCCACTCGGGTACCCTAATAGTTGGAGGAGACTTTAATGTAGCCCTTAATCCTTCCATAGACACGTCTAATGGTCTCTCAGCTCTGACATACAAGGCCCTTCATGCGATAAACATTCAACTCAAGGAATTACTTCTCCATGACACGTGGCGGACGCTACATCCTACTGACAAGGATTTCACATTTTTCTCCACACCTCACTCCAAATATTCCAGACTGGACCACTTTTTTATCTCCCAAAACGATCTATCCTTACTATCCAAAGCGACTATTGAACCAAGGATTTTATCGGACCACAACCCCATAACGATGACCATTCAAATTCCTTATACACGGGGGGTCTCTCACATTTGGCGCCTTGATAGCTCCCTTCTCACTGACACAGAAATAACATGGTCTGTATCTCAAAGTCTAACCCAATACTTCTTGGAAAACACACAAGGCGACTCCCCACCAGAAGTCATATGGGCTGCACATAAATGTGTAATTAGGGGTGCCCTCATCTCACTGGCGGCAAAAAGAAATAAACTCAAGAAAGAGAAAATAGTGGAATAAACTAACCGTATTTACTCTTTAGAACAAAAACATAAAGCTTCTTTAGCTGACGAGGCTCTGGCAGAACTGACAATTAAAAAATAAATAAAGTGCGCTAATTATATGAAAATACACACATAGATGTGAATACATGTGGGTAGTAGTAAAAACCACAATCTACTGAGAGCAAGTAAATGACTCCATGAGTGGTAAAAATATATAAGTGCAAAACATAAAAACTCAAATAAAAAGAAGAAACAAAAAATGTGTACATGTGAAATACAATGATATTAATAGCATGAAAATCTAAAAATCAAACAAACTCAGTCCATGGGTTCAAATATAAAAAGTTCATCAGTGAAAAAAAGCTTCCATCCACTATACAGCTCAGCAGCAACTAATCCCCCTATGAGTGGATTGACAAGGGAGAGAGATGTGCAGGATGGTGCAAATCCACTGGCGGTGACTCCAATAAGTAAGAAAGTGATAAAGGTGGACTCTTACCCTCCGTGTTGGACCCCCTCCTTGGCAGGGTCTATCAGGCATGCAGATTTTTGCCCTCTGCAGGGACCATGTAATGAGAAGATCTCCCCAGCAGCTGTTAGGAATGTTGTCTCCGATCCGGGCTGGTCCAAGTGAAACGCCTGGAGAGGGGGGAAGGAAAGCTCTCTTGCTCCCAGTGTGGCAAAGGAAAAAACAAAAGAGCAGAGCTCCAATAGTGTAAAAAGTTTCGGAATTTATTAAATAAAAGTACAGACCGCAACGGAGAGTGCACGCTCCGTGAGGTGAAAATACAATTAAAAACAAGCCGGCATATAAAAATCGTAATAACCCGTGCATAACATGGGGCAATCGTGACGGCTTACAACGTAGCCACGCCCTACATGTTTCGTCATTAGTAGACGTCTTCAAAGGGGCACGGGCTATGTGTTAAGCCATCCCCTATATAGTATAACAGTGCACACCAAGCCTCATTTTCACCTCCACTCTCAGGGGAGGGAAAACCCAAGCCTCTACCTGGTGCTCCTCAGTGAATGGATGTTGCCAAGGTGACACATAGGACTGAAACTAAACAAAACTTCAGCCCCTCCCAGCAGAGCCAATCTCTCGCGCCATCTGGAGGAAGAAGCCCAGTATTACTGGACAATTAATATGTCTTACAGATGCTAATTTGGAACGTAAAACTGACAGAGCAGAAAGGAGAAAATCACTGAATCTCACCAAGAGGCAAGATGTGGTGGAAAAAATTGTAAGTATATATGGAAACGTACGGAAAAGAAACAACATTCATCTCCGTAAATAAAACCACATTAAAAAAATACATGTATGAAAAAAATATATATATGTATTAAAGTCACACCGTAATAAATGGAGGCCCATCCATGAACGTGAAGAGCACTCGGTATCACAATGATGCGACTAAATCATTATAATGTATAATATCTAAACATATCACTATGCTCCCAAAAAAAAAAAAAAAAAATAGTGAATGGATGAAGAGATAAAAAAGTGAATAGATGAGAAAAAAAAAATTGTGAATGGATGAAGAGATAAAAAAAGTGAATGGATGAAGAAAAAAAAAAAAAAAATTGTGAATGGATGAAGAGATAAGAAAAGTGAATAGATGAGAAAAAAAAAAATTGTGAATGGATGAAGAGATAAAAAAGTGAATGGATGAAGAAAAAAAAAAAAAATTGTGAATGGATGAAGAGATAAGAAAAGTGAATAGATGAGAAAAAAAAATTGTGAATGGATGAAAAAATAAAAGTGAATGGATGAGAAAAAAAAAAAAAAAAATTGTGACTGGATAAAGAGATAAAAAAAGTGAATGGATGGAAAAAAAAAAAAAAATTTGAAAAATAACAAAAATGAAAAACATGTATACAAAAGAAGGGAAGAAAGGAAAGGAAGCACAGGGCCCAAAGCATCACCTATGAGTTGTCAATGAACGCATTCAACTCAATATCAACATTTAGGCCTAAAGGTCTGAGGGAACGGATCTTATAAATCCACTCCATCTCGAGTTTAGAGATAGCCCGTCTTTTAGATCCCCCTCTCCATGGGAGTTTGAGTTTATCAATGCCCATGAACAAAGTGCCGCTAGGGTCTTTTTTGTGTTTGTCTAAATAATGTTTGGAGACTGGGTGGCCCAAAAAACCCCTTCTAATATTTCCAATATGTTCCCCCAGTCTAACTTTTAATGATCGGACCGTGCGGCCCACATAGTGGAGCCCACAAGGGCAAGTGAGTAGGTAAACCACATGGGTGGTTGAACATGTGATAAAAGATTTAATATGGAAATGAAGCGGGGAATTATTGGTAATGAATTGACACACCTTTCTCTCCGTTAAAGCATTAATAGCACAAACCTCGCAATTTTTACATTTGAAATAGCCTGTCATATGTTGAAAGAACATAGGTTTATGAACCGGAGGGTCACATGCAGCAGATACCACCCGTGAACTGATTGAGGGGGCACCCCTAAAGACCTGACAAGTACCAGAGAAGAACTTTTAGAAGAACTACACAAAACTTTAAAACGAAAATACGCATTATCTCAAAAGTGCTTCTACGAATTTGGCAATAAATCTGGAAAGCTACTAGCCAGAGCCTTACAAGCTAAAAAGGCTGCACAAACTATTCATACGAACAAAGACACCTCAGGGAAGGCATTTGTAAAATCGGATGAAATATCTGACCAATTTGTACAATATTTTTCTAAATTATAAAAACATACCTACCCCCCAACTATCTACCACCCCAGACAATCGCACAACAGCTATTCAAGAATTCCTTCGCCAATACTCTCCCACACTCATCACAGCTGAGGAAGCCACCAATCTAGACCTACCATTAACAATAGCAGAAACATTAAGTGCACTAAAACAATTAAAACCTGGTAAGAGCCCCGGTCCGGATGGTCTAACGGTCAACTATTATAAATCCTTTCCTGACATCCTTATCCCCCAACTAGTGAAAGCCTTTAACAACCTTACACCATCCAGCATAGCCAGCAAAGATATCCTTGAAGCACATATCACCCTTATCCCCAAACCAGGCAAGGATGCTACTTCGGTTTCCAACTATCGCCCCATCTCCCTACTAAATGTAGACATCAAACTATATGCCAAAGCCTTGGCCAATCGACTTTTACCCTTGATCCCCGGGCTGGTGTCTCTGGACCAAGTGGGTTTCGTCCCTGGCAGGGAAGCGAGGGACAACACTATTAAAGCTTTGAATATCCATCATTGGCTTTCTAAGTCTTCGACACAAGGCTTCTTTCTATCTCTGGATGCGGAGAAGGCATTCGACAGGGTGGCTTGGTATTTTTTTGGCTGCCACCCTACTTGCTGTGGGCATACCTCCACGCCTTCTCCAAATGATTCTGGCGTTATATTCCAATCCCACGGCCAGAATTAGAGTAAACGGCCGCCTGTCGGACGCATTCTCCGTTTCCAGTGGCACCAGACAGGGATGCCCATTATCTCCTTTAATTTTTGTCCTCACCATGGAACCCCTATTACGTAAACTCAGAGAAAATTTGGATATTAAAGGCCTAAACATAAACCACAAACAATACAAGATAGCAGCTTATGCGGACGACATTCTGCTTTTCCTTACAGACCCGATTAATACTATTCCTAATCTTCTTAAAGACTTTGCTCTTTTTAAATCCCTCTCCAACTTACAAATCAACTTCTCCAAGTCAAAAGCTTTGAACATTACCTTATCTGACACCATGATTACACAATGCAAGCACAATTTTCCCTTTTGCTGGGAACCCCACAATATGACATACCTCGGAATTAAAATTCCCAAGAAACTGACTGACCTCTACATAATGAACTTTCAACCGGTCCTCCAGGCCATACAGGGCGACCTACAAAAGTGGCATGCGGAACCGTTTTCCTGGTTTGGAAGAACTGCTATATTGAAAATGAACATATTACCTAGACTACTTTATCTGTTTCAAGCTATTCCCATAAAACTACCACTCTCATTCTTTGCTTCATACAAACGGATGTGTAGGACACTAATTTGGACCTCTAAACCACCTAGGCTAAGTTGGGCCAGACTTACTTTACCCAAATCTATGGGGGGATTAGGCTTACCAGACATTCAAAAATATCATTGGGCCTGCCACCTAACAAGAATTGCCGATTGGCATTTACATCATCACAGCAAAAGCTGGATACAGCTAGAACAGGTATTTATAAAAATCCCACTACGTCACTTGCCTTGGATCAACCCTCATAAGATTCAAAAGGACGTCCTATCACACCCTCTAATTGGAGCTAACTATTGAATTTCAAGGCGGCATGCAAACACATACAACTACAACCTACACCTGGACCCATGACTCCTTTAGAAGACAACCCAGACTTTGAACCGGGTCTCGCTCTACATACCCAAACGACAGACCCGCTAAGACCCTGACCTCTAATTCGACAATTTTGTTCACGATGAACATCTTATGACACACCAAGCCATGTCTTCCAAATTCCCAGACAACCACATCCCTTTTTACAAATTCCTACAAATCAGACATTTCATCCAAAGCTGCACTCCCACCGTCGCTATACACAGGGAACCATCACAGTTCGAACACTTATGCAATAGTGAGGGACCCCAGTGACACTTTCGAGTATATATGCCATACTATTTTCGACACACAAAGTCAAGGAAGAAAAACTAGTACATAGATGGGAAACTGAACTATAGTTAGACTTGACCTCTGAAGAATGGGAACACATCTTTAATCACATTCATAAGGGCACGATTAATGTTTCAACACAAGAAAACAGATAAAAAATTTTCACAAAATAGTACAGGACCCCGGACAAAATCCACAAATTTTACCAAAACATTCCCCCAACATGTTGGAGATGCAACAAAGCTGATGGCACGTTCCTCCACATTTGGTGGTCATGCCCACTCATCCAACCCTACTGGACTGAAATTCACAGCTTAATTTCTCAGATTACGACCTATACACCAGACTTCACGCCAGCTCAATTCCTACTACACCACACTTCTATCCCTCAATCACAATATAAAAAATCTCTCATGCTCCATCTTATTAATGCTGCAAACCAATGTATCCCAGTGCACTGGAGACAGAGTTCTCCCCCCACAATCACAGAACGGATACAGAGAGTAAATAAAGTGGCTGAAATGGAAAACCTCATACACCAAGCCAACGACACCACATCGAAATATAGCAAAACTTGGGCTTGCTGGTCACACTATGTTGAGTCACAGGCTACGACTGCTCCTCCCATTGACCCTTCCACAGTGAATTAGATCACCATGCACGATTAGCTCTCAAGATACCCTTGACCTCCACCCTTTGCCCCTTTCCCCCCACCTACGAACTCTCCATCCCTGGCAACAGTGCTTCGCACATTCAATCTCCAGTCCTCTATTGAACATTGTGATATTTACCCTGCATGAAGGCTCACTGGCTCTGCACATATATGGACTTAAACCAATCATGGTTTAAGTCCAGTATGTAGTAGGACCCCAAAGTCCTGGGCCTTCTATACGGTGACACTTCCATATGTATCACTTGGGCTTTTTATGTACGATACGATATACCGTTCCAACATACACACTAATTTCACACCTGTGTTCCCCTCCTCCGGACACAGATAGATCCCCTTAGGGGTGTCCGGAGATAAGGGATTACATTGGTCGGTAAATATTCAACACACACAATCATATTACCTACTCTAATCGTCCATCATTATACACCAATTCCAAAGAAAATAACTACAACCATCCTTAAATCTACATTAAGTCAAATTATTCCCACCCTATTGATTTCACAAGGACTTAAGAGTAACAAAAGATGTCTATGAAGCTCTCACCCGCCACCTTTTAATGGTACGACATATATTGATAAAACATATCTGTTTTTGCTTCTTATATCATAGTATAATTGTACACCTGACTATACTAACTGCATTTGTTATAAATTCTTCTGAATTGACTTCTGTATTCATGTTAAAATTCAATAAAATATCTTTAAAAAAAAATATTCATTTTATAAGTTATTATTACAAAAAAAACATGTCATATACCCTAATATCCTAGTGCAAACAACATGCATATAACATAAATATAAATATTATCACCTCTGTGTTATTAATCATAATATAAATTATTATTCCATTAAACAAAAAAAACATGTCATATATCCTAATATCCTAGTGCAAATATAAATATAAATATTATCTCCTCTGTGTTATTAATCATATTATAAAGTTATTATTCCATAAAAAGAAAAAAAAAAACTAATTTGTAATCCCTCTTAATTCATATTCTCCATTTTATATCTCCTAGTGCATAAAACTTGCGAATAACATTATCTCCTCTGTGCTTATTATTCATTTTATAAATTATCATTACAAAAACAGAGAAAAATAATTTAATTTGTAGCATTTCTTAATTCAATACTTCCAATTCATTTGTCCTAGTGTTAAAAAAAAAATCCTACAAAAAACCATTTCATATATCTTAGTGCAAACAACATGCATAAAACATAAATGTAAATATTATCTCCTCTGTGTTATTAATCGTATTATATATTATTCTTCCATAAGAAAAAATAGGCTTAAAAAAAAAAAAAAAACACTTTTTCCAATTCGCTTCAATTTCCCAATTACCATACCTTGTTTACCCATCCCCCATCTCACCCCCTCCCCGTCGGAAGCCCTCTTATAATTTCTTAAATGTTTGCATATAAGTTATGGGCCAGTCCGGTAGTGCTAATTCTGAAATTTTAAGAATCGCTAAAAATTCTGGTAAGTCCTCCAGATCTCTGAATGATGTAATATGTCCTTCCTTATGAATTTGCAACTGAAATGGAAATTTCCATCTATATTGAATGTTATTTTTTATTAATTGCTCCACAAGGGGCCTTAGCGCTCTTCTGCGATCCAGCGTATATTTTGATATATCTTGAAAGAGCAGCAGAGGTTCTCCTTCATATTGGATATTTTTACTTTGACGGGCTGCGAGCATACTTTTATCCTTGATATGGGCATAATGCATTTTGCAAATAACATCTTGAGGCTTATTTAGGTCTGGTTTCCTTATTCCTGCTACTCTATGCGCTCGGTCAACAATTAAATCTTTTATATCAATGTCCTGAGTAATTTCCTGGAAAATTTTCTTTTGGGCTTACCGTCTCCTTTAAACCTCTAATTCTTATATTGGATCTTCTATTTCTGTTTTCTTGCTCATCTAAGTTGTTTATTACTTGCTTTAATTGATTGCCTTGCTTCTGCACTTTTTCCTTTATCTTTATCAATTCCTGTTCCATTTTTGAAACTCTCTTATCTATTATGTTCATCTTTTCCTGTGTGTTTTTTGTGGATATTTTAAGCTCTTGAATCTCTTCTTTATATGACTTTTCCAGCCTATGCACATACTGATCCATATCTGCCCTAGTTGGGAGCGAACAAATGTATGCTCTTATATCCCATTTTTCTTTATCTTTCTCCTTATGTTCATTTATTGACCCTGTTGTGTCAATTGGTGAACTATTTCTGGGATGATTTATTTGCTCTTCCCCTGATGATCTAGATGTTTCAGATGATTCCACTATATTTGATAGATCTTATGATGTTTGTAATACCTGTATTACATGAGGGGACTGTGGCTGTGGCTGTAACTGCTGAAAGAATTCCTTAATATCAGTTATTTGTGTTGGTTGTGCCCCTGTAGTGCTTTTGTTAGTGCCTTCTATTTTATCCTTTTTACCCCTTTGATATTGCGGTGTTTTACTGCCTTTCATGGGTGCCATATTACTTGCTTTCTCTTTCTTTCCTTCCACTTCCTTCCTTCTCTCCTTCCTCCTTTCTTCCTTTCTTTTCCTTCTTCCCCCTTCCTTTTTTTTTTCTTTTTTCCTCCTTTTTTCTCTTTGCACTTCTTTACACCTTTATCAATCCTTTCCTTTCATATTTTCTATTTGCTTTTGCACTTGGGGAAATGAGGGAGTAGGGGGGCATTGGAGGAATCCTGTTGTCTTGTGGCCCCTTTAGTTCAGCAGATCACATTTATTTGATGCTAAGATATGAACAAATCGCCTTCCCACGCCCGCTGTCTCCTGACTCCGTCCTCAGAAGTAATCCCGGCACCCCACAGGCTTGTCTCCTGTCGGATCTTCCAGCTCGCAGATCTCCGCTCCTCTCAACCACAAATGCTGCCTCGACTGCTCCCGCTGTTATTACGGTTCTGTTGTGTCTCAGCTGGATGGGTAAGAGGGGAATTTCTCAAAGGGAAGCTGGCAGCATATCCAATGTATGTACCGGCTGCATAGACTTCAGATGTCCAGTGTTTGCAGAATGTCAGGCCACGATCTTCCTAATCGGCCATCTTGGTCAGCAGCTCCTCCCCCCCAGGTACAATGGATATTGGTATTTTGTTTTCTGAATTTCATGTTCTGAATTCCTAATTCCTAATTCCGAATTTAAAATTCTGTTTTCTGAATTCCGTGTTCTGAGTTCAGTGTTTGAATTGCAAATTGCTAATTCCATCTTCCATGTTCCAAATTCCTTCTTCCAAGTTTCAAATTCCATGTTCCAACATCTTAATTGCAAATGCCAAATTCCGTGTTCTGAATTCTGTATTCTGAATTCCGTGTTCTAAATTCCAGGTTTTGAATTCCATGTTCCGTATTCCAAATCTGTTTTCCAAATCCCGTGTTCCAAATTCCAAAATCCCGTGTTCTGAATTACAAAATCCCACATTCTGAATTCCAAAATGCCATGTTCAGAATTCAAAATTATTATAAATTTTCTGAATTCCATATTCCAAGTTCTGTGTTACAATTTATGAAATGAAAATTTCATGTTCCAAATTCCAAATTCCATGTTCCAAATTCCTTTTTTTGTTTTCTAAATTCCGTGTTCCGAGTTCCACATTCCTTGTTCCAACATCCTGAATTGCAAATGCTGAATTCCAAATTCCGTGCTCCAAATTTCGTCTTTCAAATTTTGAATTCCAAATTCTATGTTCTGAGTTCCGTGTTCCAAATTCTGAATTGCAAATTCCGTGTTCCTAATTCTGAATTGCAAATTCCGTGTTCCAAATTCTGTGTTCCCAATACGAAATTCCATGTCCCAAATTCCGTGTCCCAAATTTCAAACTCCGTGTTCTGAATTTTGTTTTCTGAATTTGTTGTTCTAAAGTGCAAATTCCTTGTTCCAACATGTGAATTTCAAATGCCAAATTATGTGTTCTTACTTCCAAATTCCAAGTTCCGTGTTCCAAATAGCAAATTACATGTTCTGAATCACGTGTTTCAAATTCAGAATTTCTTGTTTCGAGTTACAAATTCATTGTTTCAAAATCTGAATTGTAAATACCAAATTCCGTATTCTGAATTCCAAATTCCATGATCTGAATTTCATCTTCCAAATTCTAAATTTCCAAATTCCTTGTTCCAACATCCTGAATTACAAATGCCGAATTCCAAATTTCATATTCCAAATTCCATGTTCTGAATTCCAAATTCTATTTCCGTGTTCAAATTCCTTGTTCTGAGTCATGAATTCCTTGTTCTAACATCTGAATTGCAAATGCCAAATTCCGTGTTCTGAATTAAAAATTCTGAGTTCCGTGTTCCAAATTGAAAATTCTGTGTTCTGAATCCTATGTTCTGAAAAGGGATGAGCTTTGAGTTCGAGTCGAACAGCGAACAATTTGGGGTGTTCGCGGTAAATTCAAAAGCCGCGGAACACCCTTTAAAAGTCTATGGGAGAAATCAAAAGTGATAATTTTAAAGGCTTATATGCAAGTTATTGTCATAAAAAGTGTTCAGGGACCTGGGTCCTGCACCAGGGGACATGGATCAATGCAAAAAAGTTTTAAAAACTGCCGTTTTTTCGGGAGCAGTGATTTTAATAATGCTTAAAGTGAAACAATAAAAGTGTAATATTCCTTTAAATTTCATACCTGGGGGGTGTCTATATTATGCCTGTAAAGGGGCGCATGTTTCCCATGTTTAGAACAGTCTGACAGCAAAATGACATTTCAAAGGAAAAAAAGTCATTTAAAACTACTCGCGGCTATTAATGAATTGCCGGTCCGACAATACACATAACAGTTCATTGATAAAAACGGCATGGGAATTCCCCACAGGGGAACCCCAAACCAAAATAAGAAAAAAATGACGTGGGGGATCCCCCTAAATTCCATAACAGGCCCTTCAGGTCTGGTATGGATATTAAGGGGAACTCCGTCCAAATTTGTTTTTAAAAATGGCGTGGGGTCCTCTCAAAATCTATACCAGAGCCTATAGGTCTGGTATGGATTTTAAGGGGAACCCTGCGCCAAAATTAAAAAAAAAATGGTGTGGGGTCCCCCCAAAAATCCATACCAGACCCTTATCTGAGCATGCAACCTGGCAGGCCACAGAAAAAGAGGGGGGACGAGAGAGTGCCCCCCTTCCTGAGCCATACCAGGCCACATGCCTGAGACAGTTTTTGACAATTCCTTTATTTAAATGCTTCTTCTTTCTTATTTCTTCTTTCTTCCTCCATCTTCTTCTTCTGGTTCTTCTGGTTCTTCTGGTTCTTGCTGCGGTGTTCTCATCCTGCATCTTCATCCGCGGCGTCTTCTTCCCTTCTTCTCCTCGGGCTGCTCCACATCCATGATGGCATGGAGGGAGGCTCCTGCTGTGTGACGCTTCTCCTCTTCTGACGGTTCTTAAATAATGGGGGCAGGGCCACCTGGTGACCCCGCCCCCCTCTGACGCACAGGGACTTGACAGAGACTTCCCTGTGGCATTCCCTGTGATGTCAGAGGGGGGTGGGGTCACCTGTTATATAACCCCGCCCCTTCTGACGCCACAGGGAATGCCACAGGGAAGTCCCCGTCAGGTCCCCATGCGTCAGAGGGGGGCAGGGTCACCGGGTGGCCCCGCCCCCCATTATTTAAGAACCGTCAGAAGAGGAGAAGCGTCACACAGTGGGAGCCTTCCTCCATGCCATCATGGATGCGGAGCAGCCCGAGAAGAAGGGAAGAAGACACCGCGGATGAAGATGCAGGATGAGAACACTGGAGGAAGAACCAGAAGAAGAAGATGGAGGAAGAAACTGAAGGAAGATAGAAGAAAGAAGAACCATTTAAATAAAGGAATTGTCAAAAACTGTCTCAGGCATGTGGCCTGGTACGGTTCAGGAGGGGGGCGCTCTCTCGTCCCCCCCTCTTTTCCTGCGGCCTGCCAGGTTGTGTGCTTGGATAAGGGTCTGGTATGGATTTTTGGGGGGACCCCACGCCATTTTTTTATTTTGGTGCAGGGTTCCCCTTAAAATCCATACCAGACCTGAAGGGTCTGGTATGGATTTTAAGGGGGACCCCACGCCATTTTTTTTAAATTTTGCCCGGGGTTTCCCTTAATATCCATACCTGAAGGGCCTGTTATGGAATTTAGGGGATCCCCCATGTCATTTTTTTTTAATTTTGGTTCTGGGTTCCCCTGTGGGGAATTCCCATGCCATTTTTATCAATGAACTGTTATGTGTATTGTCGGAACGGCAATTCATTAATAGCCGCGAGTAGTTTTAAATGCCTTTTTTCTTTTGAAAATGTCATTTTGCTGCCTTTACAGGCATACTATAGACACCCCCCAGGTACGAAATTTAAAGGAATATTACTCTTTTATTGTTTCACTTTAAGCATTGTTAAAACGGCCGTTTTTAAAACTTTTTTTGCATTGATCCATGTCCCCTGGGGCAGGACCCAGGTCCCCAAACACTTTTTATGACAATAACTTGCATATAAGCCTTTAAAATTAGCACTTTTGATTATTCATGTTCGTGCACCATAGACTTTAACGGTGTTTGCGTGTTCAAACAAATTTTTTGCCTGTTCGCAAGTTCTGGTGCGAACCGAATAGGGGGGTGTTTGGCTCATCCCTAGTTCTGAATTCCAAATTCGGAATTCTGGATACTGTGTTCCAGATTCCAAATTCTCTGTTGTGAATTTCATGTTCCGCGTTCCAAATTCCGTGTTCCAAATTCCAAATTACATGTTTCAAATTCCAAATTACATGTTCCAAATTCCAAATTCTGATTTCTGAACTCCAAGATCCATGTTCCAAATTCTGAATTGCAAATTCTGTGTTCCAAATTCCGTGTTCCCAATATCAAATTCTGTGTTTTGAATTCTGTGTTCTGAATTCCGTGTTCCAATTTCCAAATTCCATGTTCCGAATTCCAAATCCCGTTTTCTGATTTCCGAGTTCTGTGTTACAAATTCTGAATTGCAAATTCCATGTTACAAATTCCATGTGCAAATTCCGTGTTCAAAAATCCAAATTCCGTGTTCCAAATTCCTTTTTCCATCTTCCAAATTCCGTGTTCCAATTTCCAAATTCCATGTTCCTTGTTCCAACATCTGAATTGCAAATGCCAAATTCCGTGTTCTGGATTCTGTGTTCTGAATTCCGTGTTCTGGATTCCAAATTCTGTGTTCCGAATTCCAGAATAAAAGCTCCAAATTCAGTTTTCCAAACTCCGAGTTCTGTGTTACAAATTCTGAATTGCAAAATCTTTTTTTCCAAATTCTGTGTTCCCAATACCAAATTCTGTTCCGAGTTCCAAATTCCATGTTCTGAATTCCAAATTCTGTTTTCTGAATTCCGCGTTCCTAGTTCAATGTTTCGAATTCCAAGTTTTGTGTTCTGAATTGCAAAATACCAATTTACTCTACCGTGTTCCAAATTCCTTATTCCGAGTTAGAAATTCCTTGTTCCAACATCTGATTTGCAAATGCCAAATATTGTGTTCTCAATTCTGTGTTCTGAATTCCATGCTCTGAATTCCATGTTCTGAATTCCAAAATCCCCTTTTCTGAATTCCATTTTCCGAGTTCTGTGTTACAAATTCTGAATTGCAAATTCCGTGTTACAAATTCCTTTTTCCATGTTCCAACATCTTGAATTGCAAATGCCGAATTTCAAATTCGGTGTTGCATATTTCGTTTTCCAAATTTTGAATTCCAAATTCCGTGATCCGAGTTCCGAGTTCTGTGTTCCAAAATCTGAATTGCAAATTCCTTATTCCAAATTCCATGTTACAAATTCTGAATTCCAAATTCTGTGTTCCATGTTCCAAGTTCTAAATTCCATGTTCTGAATTCCAAATTCTGTTTTCTGAATTCCGTGTTCCATGTTCCATGTTCCGAATTGCAAAATACTAATTTACTCTTCCGTGTTCCAAATTCCTTGTTCTGAGTTAGGAATTCCTTGTTCCAACATCTGCCAAATTCCGTGATCCGAGTTCCGAGTTCTGTGTTCCAAAATCTGAATTGCAAATTCCTTATTCCAAATTCCATGTTACAAATTCTGAATTCCAAATTCTGTGTTCCATGTTCCAAGTTCTAAATTCCATGTTCTGAATTCCAAATTCTGTTTTCTGAATTCCGTGTTCCATGTTCCATGTTCCGAATTGCAAAATACTAATTTACTCTTCCGTGTTCCAAATTCCTTGTTCTGAGTTAGGAATTCCTTGTTCCAACATCTGCCAAATTCTGTGTTCTGAGTTCCGTGTTCTGAATTCCATGTTCCGAATTCCAAAATCCCATTTTCTGAATTCCACGTTCCGAGATTTGTGTTACAAATTCTGATTTGCAAATTTCATGCTCCAAAATCCTGTCTTCAAAAATCCAAATTCCAAGTTCCAAATTCCTTTTTTGTGTTCCAAATTCTATGTTCCAAATTCCTTTTTCCGTGTTCCTAACTCCATGTTCTGAATTCCAAATTTTGTGTTCCTTGTTCCAACATCTGAATTGCAAATGCCAAATTCCGTGTTCTTAATTCCGTGTTTTGGATTGTGTGTTCTGAATTCCATGTTCCGGATTCCAAATTCCATGTTCCGAATTCCAAATTCCGTGTTCCAAATTCCAAATTCAGTTTTCCAAACCCTGAGTTCCGTGTTCCATATTCTGAATTGCAAATTCCATGTTCCAAGTTCTGTGTTCCAAATTCTGAATGGCAAATTCTGTGTTCCAAATGCCATGTTCCCAATACCAAATTCTGTGTTCCGAATTCCATGATCTGAATTCCGTGTTCCGAGTTCCAAATTCCATGTTCTGAATTCCAAATTCTATTTTCTGAATTCCGTGTAAGTTTCGTGTTCTGAATTCCAAATTTCTTGTTCCGAATTGCAAAATACTAATTTACTCTTCCGTGTTCCAAATGCCTTATTCCGAGTTAGGAATTCCTTGTTCCAACATCTGATTTGCAAATGCCAAATTCTGTGTTCTGAATTCCGTGTTCTGAATTCCATGCTCTGAATTCCATGTTCTGAATTCCAAAAACCTCTTTTCTGAATTCCACGTTCCGAGTTCTGTGTTACAAATTCTGAATTGCAAATTCCGTGTTCCAAATTCCTTTTTCCATGTTCCAACATCCAGAATTGCAAATGCAAAATTTGGAAGACGAAATATGCAACACCGAATTCAAATTCGGTGTTGCATATTTCGTCTTACAAATTTTGAATTCCAAATTCCGTGATCCGAGTTCCGAGTTCTGTGTTCCAAAATCTGAATTGCAAATTCCTTATGACAAATTCCATGTTACAAATTCTGAATTCCAAATTCTGTGTTCCATGTTCCAAGTTCCAAATTCCATGTTCTGAATTCCAAATTCTGTTTTCTGAATTCCGTGTTCCATGTTCCGAATTGCAAAATACTAATTTACTCTTCCGTGTTCCAAATTCCTTGTTCCGAGTTAGGAATTCCTTGTTCCAACATCTGCCAAATTCTGTGTTCTGAGTTCTGTGTTCTGAATTCCATGTTCCGAATTCCAAAATCCCATTTTCTGAATTCCACGTTCCGAGATTTGTGTTACAAATTCTGATTTGCAAATTTCATGCTCCAAAATCCTGTCTTCAAAAATCCAAATTCCATGTTCCAAATTCCTTTTTTTATGTTCAAAATTCCATGTTCCAAATTCCTTTTTCCGTGTTCTTAATTCCATGTTCTGAATTCCAAATTTCATGTTCCTTGTTCCAACATCTGAATTGCAAATGCCAAATTCCGTGTTCTTAATTCCGTGTTCTGGATTGTGTGTTCTGAATTCCATATTCCGGATTCCAAATTCCGGGTTCCGGATTAGAAATTCCATGTTCCAAATTCCAAATTCCGTGTTCCAAATTCCAAATTCAGTTTTCCAAACCCTGAGTTCCGTGTTCCATATTCTGAATTGCAAATTCCATGTTCCAAGTTCCGTGTTCCAAATTCTGAATTGCAAATTCTGTGTTCCAAATTCCATGTTCCCAATACCAAATTCTGTTTTCCAAATTCCATGATCTGAATTCTGTGTTCTGAGTTCCAAATTCCATGTTTCAAATTCCAAATTCTGTTTTCTGTATTCCGTGTAAGTTCCGTGTTCCGAATTCCAAGTTTCATGTTCCCAATTGCAAAATACTAATTTACTCTTCTGTGTTCTAAATGCCTTGTTCCAAGTTAGGAATTCCTTGTTCCAACATCTGATTTGCAAATGCCCAATTCTGTGTTCTGAATTTAGTGTTCTGAATTCCATGTTCCGAATTCCAAAATCCCATTTTCTGAATTCCGTGTTCCAAATTCCAAATTCTGTGTTCCAGATTCCAAATGCTGTGTTCCGGATTCCAAACACACATCCCTAGATATATGTAGATGAAAAAAAAAATAAATAGTATCTGTTTGTGTTAATCCAGCTGAGGTCTAAATGTCCAATCAATTACCTTTGATGAACCTACTTGTATTTCAATTCTCACAGATCACAGTTGCATGATTAATTACAATTGCAAGGTGATGATTCACATTAAGATAAAAGAAAAACCATCATTGCGCAGTGTTTTTAAATGCTACAAGAATGGGCAAACAATGTAATCCACTCACACATTTGCAGTAGCTGAATCGCTTTTGTTATAATGGTCAGACAGCTTCACCGCTCATACAGCTATCACTGTGTTTGCCAAACACTATACGAAGACGTCACTGACTCCTTCTCCCCACGCATATCATCACATGTCACGTGACTTTCTCAAGGGTAGTCATGTGACTGGCCAAGCTTCCTATTTAAGCTATGGACGGCATATTAGTTGCCAAATACTGATTGTGATATCAGGGTATATGTTTTTTGATGCTTTTTTTGCATTTATTCACTTTATTGATTGATTATTTATTTGCACTTATTCACTTCACTGATTATGATATCAGGGTATTTTTATGGTTTAGGATTTTATATATAAGCACCACTCCAACAGATGGGGATAGTTCGATAAGCGCACCAACATATTTTATATTGATTTATAGCAACAGGTGTCACAGCACTAATTGGTTAGTTTCAGCTTGCACATTTCTTTTTGGTGTTTTGTTATTTTATAGAGAATCCACATCAGCGCTTTAGTTTTCTTTTTTCAAATGATAAATTCCATGTCCTGAATTCCATGTTCTGAATTCCGGGTTATGAATTTCATGTTCCACATTCCGTGTTCCAAATTCCAAATCTGTGTCCCAAATCCCGCGTTCCGAATTCCAAATCCTGGGTTCCGAATTCCAAAATCCCATGTTCCAAATTCCAAATTCCATTTTCTGAATTATGTGTTCCAAGTTCCGTGTTACAATTTCTGAATTGCAAATTTCATGTTCCAAATTCTATGTTCCAAATTCTGTGTTCCAAATTCCAAATTCTGTGTTCCAAATCCTTATTTCCGTGCTCCAAAGTCCGTGTTCCGAATTCCAAATTCCATGTTCCGAATTCCAAATTCCATTTTCTAAATTCCATGTTCCAAGTTTCGTGTTCCGAATTGCAAATTACTAATTTACTCTTCCATGTTCCAAATTCCTTGTTCCGAGTTACAAATTCCTAGTTCCAACATCTGAATTGCAAATGCCAAATTCTGGATTCTGAATTCCGTGTTCTGAATTCCATGTTCTGAATTCCAAATTCAATGTTTCAAATTCCAAATTCTGTGTTCTGAATTCCAAATTGAGTTTTCCAAACTCTGAGTTCCGTGTTCCAAATTCTGAATTGCAAATTCCATTTTCCGTGTTCCAAATTCTGAATTGCAAATTCCATTTTCCGTGTTCCAAATTCTGAATTGCAAATTCCATTTTCCATATTCTGAGTTCCTAATTTATGTTCTGAATTTTGTGTTCTGAGTTTTGTGTTCCAACCTCTGATTTGCAAATGCCAAATTCTGTGTTCTGAATTCCGTGTTCTGAATTCCATGTTCTGAATTCCGTGTTCCCGAATTCCAAAATACTATGTTCCGAATTCCAAATTCCATTTTCTGAATTCCACTTTCGAGGTTCTGTGTTACAAATTCTGAATTGCAAATTTCATGTTGCAAATTCCGTATTCCAAATTCCGTGTTCCAAAATCCAAATTCTGTGTTCCAAACTCCATGTCCCAAATTCTTTTTTTCCGTGTTCCAAATTCTGTGTTCTGAGTACCAAATTCCTTGTTCCAACATCCTGAATTGCAAATGCCGAATTTCGATTTCGGTGTTCCCATTTCCAAGTTCTGTGTTCCAAATTCTGAATTTCAAATTACTTATTGCAAATTCCATGTTCCAAATTCTGAATTGCAAATTCCGTGCTCCTAGTTCTGCGTTCTGTATTGCAAATCCCAAATTCCGAATTCCAAATTCCGTGTTCCAAATTTCAAATTACTAATTCCATCTTCCATGCTGCAAATTCCTTGTTCCAACATCTGAATTGCAAATTCCAAATTCTGAGTTCCCGGTTCCAAATTGTAAATTCCTTGTTCTGAATTGCGTGTTCCAAATTCCAAATTCCATGTTCTGAATTCCAAATTCTGTTTTCTGAACTCCAAGTTCTGTGTTCCAAATTCTGAATTGAAAATACCGTGTTCCCAATACCAAATTCCGTGTTCCCAATTCCATGTTCTAAATTCCGTGTTCTGAGTTCCAAATTCTATGATCCGAATTCCAAATTCCATTTTCTGAATTCCGTGTTTTTCAAGTTTCGTGTTCTGAATTGCAAATTACTAATTTACTCTTCCATGTTCCAAATTCCTTGTTCCGAGTTACAAATTCCTTGTTCCAACATCTGAATTGCAATGTTCTGAATTCCGTGTTCTGAATTCCATGTTCTGAATTCCAGATTCCATGTTCCAAATTCCAAATTCTGAATTGCAAATTCCATGTTTCGTGTTCCAAGTTCTGAATTGCAAATTCCATGTTCCGTGTTACAAATTCTGAATTGCAAATTCCATGTTCCGTGTTACAAATTCTGAATTGCAAATTCCATTTTCTGAATTCCGTGTTCCGAGTTCCAAATTCCATGTTCTGAATTCCAAACTCTGTTTTCTTAATTCAGTGTAAGTTCCGTGTTCCGATCTCCAAGTTTCATGTTCTGAATTGCAAAATACTAATTTACTCTTCTGTGTTCCAAATTCCTTGTTTCAACACCTGATTTGCAAATGCCAAATTCTGTCTTCTGAATTCCGTGTTTTGAATTCCATGTTCTGAATTCCAAATTCTGTGTTCTGAATTCCATGATCTGAATTCCGTGTTCCGAGTTCCAAATTCCATGTTCTAAATTCCAAATTCTGTTTTTTGAATTCCGTGTTCCTAGTTTAGTTTTCCAAATTCCAAATTTTGTGTTCCAAATTGCAAAGTACTAATTTACTCTTCCGTATTCCAATTTCCTTTTTCCAAGTTAGAAATTCCTTGTTCCAACATCTGAATGCCAAATTCCGTGTTCTGAATTTCGTGTTCTGAATTCTGTGTTCCGAATTCCAAAATCCTGTGTTCCGAATTCCAAATTCCTTTTCTGAATTCCACACTCCGAGTTCTGTGCTACAAATTCTGAATTGCAAATTTCATGTTGCAAATTCCATGTTCCAAATTTCAGATTCCATGTTCCAAAATCCAAATTCCACATTCCAACTCCAAATTCCGCGTTCCAAATTCCTTTTTTTTCGTGTTCCAAATTCCGTGTTCCGAATTCCAAATTCCGTGTTCCGAATTCCAAATTCCGTGTTCCGAATTCCAAATTCCATGTTCCAACATCCTGAATTGCAAATGCAGAATTCCATGTTCCAAGTTTTGTGTTCCAAATAGCAAATTATTAATTTACTCTTCCATGTTCTAAATTTTGTGTTCTGAATTCTGTGTTCTGAATTCTGTGTTCCAAATTCCAAATGCTGTGTTCCAGATTCCAAATTCCATGTTCCAGATTCCAAATTCCGTATTCCAAATTCAGTTTTCCGAACTCTGAGTTCCATGTTCCATATTCTGAATTGCAAATTCCATGTTCTGAGTTCCGTGTTACAAATTCTGAATTGCAAATTCTGTGTTCTAAATTCCTTGTTCTGAATTCCGTGTTCCGAATTCCAAAATCCCATTTTCTGAATTCCACGTTCCAAGTTCTGTGTTACAAATTCTGAATTGCAAATTTCATGCTCCAAAGTCCTGTCTTCAAAAATCCAAATTCCATGTTCCAAATTCCTTTTTCTGTGTTCTAAATTCCATGTTCCAAATTCCTTTTTCCATGTTCCATATTCCATGTTCCAAATTCCAAATTCCGTGTTCCTTGTTCCAACATCTGAATTGCAAATGCCAAATTCCATGTTCTTAATTCTGTGTTCTGGATTGTGTGTTCTGAATTTTATGTTCCGAATTCCAAATTCTGTGTTCTAAATTTCAAATGCTGTGTTCCGGATTCCAAATTCTGTGTTCTGGATTCCAAATCCCGTGTTTCAGATTCCAAATTCTGTGTTCCAAATTCCAAATTCAGTTTTCCAAACCCTGAGTTCCGTGTTCCATATTCTGAATTGCAAATTCCATGTTCCAAGTTCTGTGTTCCAAATTCTGAATTGCAAATTCTGTGTTCCAAATTCCATGTTCCCAATACCAAATTCTGTGTCCTGAATTTCATGATCTAAATTCTGTGTTCTGAATTCCAAATTCCATGTTCTGAATTCCAAATTCTGTTTTCTGAATTCAGTGTAAGTTCCGTGTTCCGAATTCCAAGTTTCATTTTCCGAATTGCAAAATACTAATTTATTCTTCTGTGTTCTAAATTCCTTGTTCCGAATTAGGAATTCCTTGTTCCAACATCTGATTTGCAAATGCAAAATTCTGTGTTCTGAAATCCATGTTCCGAATTCCAAAATCCTGTTTTCTGAATTCTGAGTTCTGTGTTACAAATTCTAAATTGCAAATTCCATGTTCCAAATTCCAAATTCCATGTTCCAAATTCCGTGTTCAAAAATCCAAATTCCGTGTTCCAAATTCCTTTTTCCATGTTCCAAATTCCGTGTTCCGAATTCCGTGTTCCTAGTTCCAACATCTGAATTGCAAATGCCAAATAACGTGTGAATTCCATGTTCTAGATTCTGTGTTCTGAATTCCATGTTCTGAATTTCAAATTCTGTGTTCTGAATTCCATGATCTGAATTCTGTGTTCCGAGTTCCAAATTCCATGTTCTAAATTCCAAATTCTGTTTTTTGAATTCTGTGTTCCTAGGTTAGTGTTCCGAATTCCAAATTTTGTGTTCCGAATTGCAAAGTACTAATTTACTCTTCTGTATTCCAATTTCCTTTTTCCAAGTTAGAAATTCCTTGTTCCAACATCTGAATGCCAAATTCTGTGTTCTGAATTTCGTGTTCTGAATTCCGTGTTCCGAATTCCAAAATCCTGTGTTCCAAATTCCAAATTCCTTTTCTGAATTCCACACTCCAAGTTCTGTGCTACAAATTCTGAATTGCAAATTTCATGTTGCAAATTCCATGTTCCAAATTCCAGATTCCGTGTTCCAAAATCCAAATTCCACATTCCAACTCCAAATTCCGTGTTCCAAATTCCTTTTTTTGTGTTCCAAATTCCGTGTTCCAAATTCCAAATTCCGTGTTCCAACATCCTAAAGTGCAAATGCAGAATTCCATGTTCCAAGTTTCGTGTTCCGAATTGCAAATTATTAATTTACTCTTCCATGTTCTGAATTCCATGTTCTGAATTCTGTGTTCTGAATTCTGTGTTCCAAATTCCAAATGCTGTGTTCCAGATTCCAAATTCCATGTTCCAGATTCCAAATTCCGTATTCCAAATTCCAAATTCAGTTTTCCGAACTCTGAGTTCCATGTTCCATATTCTGAATTGCAAATTCCATGTTCCGAGTTCCATGTTACAAATTCTGAATTGCAAATTCTGTTACCAATACCAAATTCTGTGTTCGGAAATCCATGATCTGAATTCCGTGTTTCGAGTTCCAAATTCCAGGTTCTGAATTCCAAATTCTGTTTTTTGAATTCTGTGTTCCAAATTCTGAATTTCAAATTACGTGTTCTGTGTTCCGAATTGGAAATTACTAATTCCGTCTTCCATGTTCCAAATTCCTTTTTGCGAGTTCCAAATTCCTTGTTCCAACGTCTGAATTGCAAATAATAAGTTCTAAACCATAAAAATACCCTAATATCATAATCAGTAAAGTGAATAAGTGCAATTAAATAATCAATCAATAAAGAGAATAAATGCCAAAAAAATGCATCAAAAAACAAATACCCTGATATCACAATCAGTAAAGTGAATAGGTGCAAATAAATATATCAATCAATACAGTGAATAAATGCAAATAGATGCATCAAAAACATATAAGGGAACACATACGCTTTTGTTATAATGGTCAGACAGCTTCACCGCTCATACAGCTATTGCTGTGTTTGCCAAACACGATGTGAAGACATCACTGACTTCTTCTGCCCACGCGTATCATCACATGTCACGTGACTTTCTCAAGGGTAGTCATGTGACCGGCCAAGCTTCCTATTTAAGCTATGGACAGCATATTAGTTGCCAAATAGGAAACTTGGCCGGTCACATGACTACCCTTGAGAAAGTCACGTGACATGTGATGATACCATGGGGAGAAGGAGTCAATTATATCTTCGCATAGTGTTCGGCAAAACACAGCGATGAAGCTGTCTGACCATTATAACAGAAGTGATTCAGCTACTGCAAATGTGTGAGTGGATTACATTGTTTGCCCAGTCTTGTAGCATTTAAAAACACTGCACAATGATGGTTTTTCTTTTATCTTTATGTGAATCATCACCTTGCAATTGTAATTCATCATGCAACTGTGATCTGTGAGAATTGAAATACAAGCAAGTTCATCAAAGACAATTGATTGGACATTTAGACCTCAGCTGGATTAACACACACAGACACTATTTATTTATTTATTTTCATCTATATATATTTAGGGATGTGTGTTCCCTTATATGTTCTTTGATGCATCTATTTGCATTTATTCACTTTATTGATTGATATATTTATTTGTATCTATTCACTTTACTGATTGTGATATCATGGTATATGTTTTTTGATGCTTTTTTTTGCATTTATTCGCTTGATTGATTGATTGATTCTTTATTTGCACTTATTCACTTTACTGATTATGATATCAGGGTATTTTTATGGTTTAGGATTTTATATATAAGCACCACTCCAACAGATGAGGATAGTTTGATAAGCGCACCAACATATTATTTATTGATATATAGCAACAGGTGTCACAGCACTAATTGGTTGGTTGCAGCTTACACATTTCTTTTTGGTGTTTTGTTATTTTATAGAGAATCCACATCAGCACTTTAGTTTTCTTTTTTGAAATGATAAATTCCATGTCCTGAATTCCATGTTCTGAATTCCGGGTTATGAATTCCATGTTCCAAATTCCATGTTCCAAATTCCATGTTCCAAATACCAAATCTGCGTTCCAAATCCCATGTTCTGAATTCCAAATTCTGGGTGCCAAATTCCAAAATCCAATGTTCCGAATTCAACATTCCATTTTCTGAATCCTGTGTTCCAATTTCCGTGTTACAATTTCTGAATTGCAAATTTCATGTTCCAAATTCTATGTTCCAAATTCCGTGTTCCAAATGACAAATTCTGTGTTCCAAACCCCTATTTCCGTGTTCCAAAGTCCGCGTTCAGAATTCCGAATTCCAAATTCCATGTTCCGAATTCCAAATTCTGTTTTCTGAATTCCATGTTTCAAGTTTCGTGTTCCGAATTGCAAATTACTAATTTTCTCTTCCATGCTCCAAATTCCTTGTTCCAAGTTACAAATTCCTAGTTCCAACATCTGATTGCAAATGTCAAATTCTGTGTTCTGAATTCTCTGTTCTGAATTCCGTGTTCCGAATTCCAAAATCCCATTTTCTGAAATCCGAGTTCTGTGTTATCAATTCTAAATTGCAAATTCCATGTTCCAAAATCCAAACTCCATGTTCCAAATTCCGTGTTCAAAAATCCAAATTCTGTGTTCAAAAATCCAAATTCCGTGTTCCAAATTCCCTTTTCCGTGTTCCAAACTCCGTGTTCCGAATTCCAAGTTTCAAGTTTCAAATTGTAAAATACTAAGTTACTCTTCCATTTTCCAAATTCCTTGTTCCTAGTTAGGAATTCCTTGTTCCAACATCTGATTTGCAAATGCCAAATTCTGTTTTCTGAATTCCGTGTTCTGAATTCCGTGTTCCAAATTCCAAAATCCCATTTTCTGAATTCCACGTTCCGAGTTCTGTGTTACAAATTCTGAATTGCAAATTTCACGGTCCAAAGTCCTGTCTTCAAATATTCAAATTCCATGTTCCAAATTGCTTTTTCTATGTTCCAAATTCCATGTTCCAAATTCCTTTTTCCATGTTCCAAATTCCATGTTCCGAATTCCAAATTCCGTGTTCCTTGTTCCAACATCTGAATTGCAAGCGCCAAATTCCGTGTTTTTAATTCCGTGCTCTGGATTGTGTGTTCTGAATTCCATGTTCCGAAATAAAAATTCTGTGTTCTAAATTCCAAATTCTGTGTTCCAAATTCCAAATTCAGTTTTCCAAACCCTGAGTTCCGTGTTCCAAATTCTGAATTGCAAATTCTGTGTTCCAAATTCCATGTTCCTAATACCAAATTCTGTGTTCCGAATTCCATGATCTGAATTCCGTGTTCTGAGTTCACAAATTCCATGTTCTGAATTCCAAATTCTGTTTTCTGAATTCAGTGTAAGTACCGTTTTGCAAATTCCAAGTTTCATGTTCCGAATTGCAAAATACTAATTTACTCTTCCGAGATCCAAATTCCTTGTTCCGAGTTAGGAATTCCTTGTTCCAACATCTTATTTGCAAATGCCAAATTCTGGGTTCTGAATTTCGTGCTCTGAAATCCGTGTTCTGAATTCCAAAATCCCATTTTCTGAATTCCAAGTTCTGTGTTGTGTTACAAATTCTAAATTGCAAATTCTATGTTCCAAATTCCAAATTTCATGTTCCAAATTCTGTGTTCAAAAATCCAAATTCCGTGTTCCAAATTCCTTTTTCGATGTTCTAAATTCCATGTTCCGAATTCCAATTCCGTGTTCCTTGTTCCAACATCTGAATTGCAAGCGCCAAATTTCGTGTTCTTAATTCCCTGCTCTGGATTGTGTGTTCTGAATTCCATGTTACGAAATAAAAATTCTGTGTTCTAAATTCCAAATTCTGTGTTCCAAATTCCAAATTCAGTTTTCCAAACCCTGAGTTCCGTGTTCCAAATTCTGAATTGCAAATTCTGTGTTCCAAATTCCATGTTCCCAATACCAAATTCTGTGTTCCGAATTCCATGATCTGAATTCCGTGTTCTGAGTTCCAAATTCCATGTTCTGAATTCCAAATTCCGTGTTCCTAGTTCCAACATCTGAACTGCAAATGCCAAATTACGTGTTCTGAATTCCATGTTCTAGATTCTGTGTTCTGAATTCCATGTTCAGAATTCCATATTCTGTGTTCTGAATTCCAAATGCTGTGTTCCGGATTCCAAATTCCGTGTTCCGGATTCCAAAGTTTCCATGTTCCGAGTTCCGTGTTACAAATTCTGAATTGCAAATTCTATGCTCCAAATTCCGTGTTCCCAATACCAAATTCTGTGTTCTGAATTCCATGTTCTGAATTCCGTGTTCCGAGATCCAAATTCCATGTTCTAAATTCCAAATTCTGTTTTCTGAATTCCATGTTCCCAGTTTATTGTTCCAAATTCCAAGTTTCGTGTTCTGAATTGCAAAGTACTAATTTATTCTTCCGTGTTCTAAATTCCTTTTTCCGAGTTAGAAATTCCTTGTTCCAACATCTAATGCCAAATTCTGTGTTCTGAATTCCATGTTCTAAATTCCGTGTTCCGAATTCCAAAATCCTGTGTTCTGAATTCCAAATTCCTTTTCTGAATTCAACACTCCGAGTTCTGTGCTACAAATTCTGAATTGCAAATTTCATGTTGTAAATTCCATGTTCCATATTCCAGATTCCGTGTTCCAAAATCCAAATTCCACATTCCAAATCCAAATTCCGTGTTCCAAATTCCTTTTTTTCATGTTCCAAATTCCGTGTTCCAAAATCCAAATTCCACATTCCTAATTCCAAATTCCGTTTTCCAAATTCCTTTTTTCCGTGTTCCAAATTCCTTTTTTTCATGTTCCAAATTCCGTGTTCCAAAATCCAAATTCCACATTCCTAATTCCAAATTCCGTTTTCCAAATTCCTTTTTTCCGTGTTCCAAATTCCGTGTTCCGAATTCTAAATTCCGTCTTCCAATATCCTGAATTGCAAATGCAGAATTCTGTGTTCCAAGTTTTGTGTTCCAAATTGCAAATCACTAATTTACCATTCCATGTTCTAAATACCGTGTTCCAAATTCCAAATTCTGTGTTCCGGATTCCAAATGCCGTTTTCCAGATTCCAAATTCCATGTTCCAGATTCCAAATTCCGTGTTCCAAATTCAGTTTCCCGAGCTCTGAGTTCCATGTTCCATATTCTGAATTGCAAATTCCATGTTCCGAGTTCTGTGTTACAAATTCTGTGTTCTAAATTCTGTTCCCAATACCAAATTAATCCATGATCTGAATTCCGTGTTTCAAGTTCCAAATTCCATGTTCTGAATTCCAAATTCTGTTTTCCGAATTCCGTGTTCCAAATTCTGAATTTCAAATTCTGTGTTCCAAATTGCAAATTACTAATTCCGTCTTCCATGTTCCAAATTCCTTTTTGCGAGTTCCAAATTCCTTGTTCCAACATCTGAATTGCAAATTATAAGTTCTAAACCATAAAAATACCCTGATATCATAATCAGTAAAGTGAATAGGTGCAAATAAATAATCAATCAATAAAGTGAATAAATGCAAAAAAATGCATCAAAAAACATATACCCTGATATCACAATCAGTAAAGTGAATAGGTGCAAATAAATATATCAATCAATAAAGTGAATAAATGCAAATAGATGCATCAAAAAACATATAAGGGTACACACATCCCTAGATATATGTAGATAAAAAAAGAAAAAAAAACAATAAATAGTGTCTGTGTTAATCCAGCTGAGGTCTAAATGTCCAATCAATTGCCTTTGATGAACTTGCTTGTATTTCAATTCTCACAGATCACAGCTGCATGATTAATTAGAAATTGCAAGATGATGATTCACATAAAGATAAAAGAAAAACCATCATTGCGCACTGTTTTTAAATGCTGCAAGACTGGGCAAACAATGTAATCCACTCACACATTTGCAGTAGCTGAATCGCTTTTGTTATAATGGTCAGACAGCTTCACCGCTCATACAGCTATTGCTGTGTTTGCCAAACACGATGCGAAGACATCACTGACTCCTTCTGCCCACACGTATCATCACATGTCACGTGACTTTCTCAAGGGTAGTCATGTGACCGGCCAAGCTTCCTATTTAAGCTATGGACAGCATATTAGTTGCCAAATAGGAAACTTGGCCGGTCACATGACTACCCTTGAGAAAGTCACGTGACGTGATGATGACGTGATGTGATGATACCATGGGGAGAAGGAGTCAATGATATCTTCGCATAGTGTTCGGCAAACACAGCGGTGAAGCTGTCTGACCATTATAACAGGAGCGATTCAGCTACTGCAAATGTGTGAGTGGATTACATTGTTTGCCCAGTCTTGTAGCATTTAAAAACACTGCGCAATGATGGTTTTTCTTTTATCTTTATGTGAATCATCACCTTGCAATTGTAATTCATCATGCAACTGTGATCTGTGAGAATTGAAATACAAGCAAGTTCATCAAAGGCAATTGATTGGACATTTAGACCTCAGCTGGATTAACACAAACAGACACTATTTATTTATTTATTTTCATCTACATATATCTAGGGATGTGTGTTCCCTTATATGTTTTTTGATGCATCTATTCGCACTTATTCACTTTACTGATTATGATATCAGGGTATTTTTATGGTTTAGGATTTTATATATAAGCACCACTCCAACAGATGAGGATAGTTTGATAAACGCACCAACATATTATTTATTGATATATAGCAACAAGTGTCACAGCACTAATTGGTTGGTTGCAGCTTACACATTTCTTTTTGGGGTTTTGTTATTTTATAGAGAATCCACATCAGCACTTTAGTTTTCTTTTTTGAAATGATAAATTCCATGTCCTGAATTCCATGTTCTGAATTCCGGGTTATGAATTCCATGTTCCAAATTCCATGTTCCAAATACCAAATCTGTGTTCCAAATCCCACGTTACAAATTCCAAATTCTGGGTGCCGAATTCAAAAATCCAATGTTCCAAATTCAACATTCCATTTTCTGAATCCTGTGTTACACTTTCTGAATTGCAAATTTCATGTTCCAAATTCTATGTTCCAAATTCCATGTTCCAAATTACAAATTCTGTGTTCCCAATCCGTATTTCTGTATTCCAAAGTCCGTGTTCCGAATTCCAAATTCCATGTTCTGAATTCCAAATTCTGTTTTCTGAATTCCATGTTCCAAGTTTCGTGTTCCGAATTGCAAATTACTAATTTACTCTTCCATGCTCCAAATTCCTTGTTCTGAGTTACAAATTCCTAGTTCCAACATCTGATTTGCAAATGTCAAATTCTGTGTTCTGAATTCTGTGTTCTGAATTCCGTGTTCCGAATTCCAAAATCCCATTTTCTGAATTCCGAGTTCTGTGTTATCAATTCTAAATTGCAAATTCCATGTTTCAAAATCCAAATTCCATGTTCCAAAATTCGTGTTCAAAAATCCAAATTCCGTGTTCCAAATTCCGTGTTCCAAATTCCAAGTTTCATGTTTCAAATTGCAAAATACTAATTTACTCTTCCATTTTCCAAATTCCTTGTTCCGAGTTAGGATTTCTTTGTTCCAACATCTGATTTGCAAATGCCAAATTCTGTTTTCTGAATTCTGAATTCCATGTTCCAAATTCCAAAATCCCATTTTCTAAATTCCACATTCCGAGTTCTGTGTTACAAATTCTGAATTGCAAATTTCATATTCCAAAGTCCTGTCTTCAAAAATCCAAATTCCATGTTCCAAATTGCTTTTTCCATGTTCCAAATTCCATGTTCCAAATTCCTTTTTCCGTGTTCCAAATTCCATGTTCCGAATTCCAAATTCCGTGTTCCTTGTTCCAACATCTGAATTGCAAATGCCAAATTCCGTGTTCTCAATTCCGTGTTCTGGATTGTGTGTTCTGAATTCCATGTTCCGACTTAAAAATTCTGTGTTCTAAATTCCAAATGCTGTGTTCCGGATTCCAAATTCCGTGTTCCAGATTCCAAATTCTGTGTTCCAAATTCCAAATTCAGTTTTCCAAACCCTGAGTTCTGTGTTCCATATTCTGAATTGCAAATTCCATGTTCCGAGTTCCGTGTTCCAAATTCTGAATTGCAAATTCTGTGTTCCAAATTCCATGTTCCCAATACCAAATTCTGTGTTCCGAATTCCATGATCTGAATTCCGTGTTCCGAGTTCCAAATTCCATGTTCTGATTTCCAAATTCTGTTTTCTGAATTCAGTGTAAGTTCCTAATTCCAAGTTTCATGTTCCGAATTGCAAAATACTAATTTACTCTTCATGTTCCAAATTCCTTGTTCCGAGTTAGGAATTCCTTGTTCCAACATCTGATTTGCAAATGCCAAATTCTGTGTTCTGAATTTTGTGTTCTGAATTCTGTGTTCCGAATTCCAAAATCCTGTTTTCTGAATTCCAAGTTCTGTGTTACAAATTCTAAATTGCAAATTCTTCCATGTTCCAAATTCCGTGCTCAAAAATCCAAATTCCATGTTCCAAATTCCTTTTTCCATGTTCTAAATTCCGTGTTCCGAATGCCAAATTCCGTGTTCCTAGTTCCAACATCTGAATTGCAAATTCCAAATTACGTGTTCTGAATTCCGTGTTCTAGATTCTGTGTTCTGAATTCCATGTTCAGAATTCCATATTCTGTGTTCTGAATTCCAAATGCTGTGTTCCGGATTCCAAATTCCATGTTCCAGATTCCAAATTTCATGTTCTGAATTCCAGATTCAGTGTTCTAAATTCCAAATTCAGTTTTCCGGACTCCAATTTCCGTGTTCCATATTCTGAATTGCAAATTCCATGTTCCGAGTTCCGTGTTACAAATTCTTAATTGCAAATTCTGTGCTCCAAATTCCGTGTTTCCAATACCAAATTCTGTGTTCTGAATTCCATGTTCTGAATTCTGTGTTCCGAGTTCCAAATTCCTTGTTCTAAATTCCAAATTCTGTTTTCTGAATTCCATGTTCCTAGTTTAGTGTTCCAAATTCCAAGTTTCATGTTTCGAATTGCAAAGTACTAATTTACTCTTCCGTGTACTAAATTCCTTTTTCTGAGTTAGAAATTCCTTGTTCCAACATCTGAAAGCCAAATTCCATGTTCTGAATTCCATGTTCTGAATTCCATGTTCTGAATTCCGTGTTCTGAATTCCAAAATCCTGTGTTCTGAATTCCAAATTCCTTTTCTGATTCCAAATTCTGTGTTTTCCTGTGTTCTGATTCCAAATTCTGTGTTCCAAATTCAGTTTTCCAAACCCTGAGTTCTGTGTTCCATATTCTGAATTGCAAATTCCATGTTCCGAGTTCTGTGTTCCAAATTCTGAATTGCAAATTCTGTGTTCCAAATTCCATGTTCCCAATACCAAATTCTGTGTTCCGAATTCCATGATCTGAATTCCGTGTTCCGAGTTCCAAATTCCATGTTCTGAATTCCAAATTCTGTTTTCTGAATTCCATATTCCTAGTTTAGTGTTCCAAACTCCAAGTTTCATGTTCTGAATTGCAATGTACTAATTTACTCTTCCGTGTTCTAAATTCCTTTTTCCGAGTTAGAAATTCCTTGTTCCAACATCTGAATGCCAAATTCTGTGTTCTGAATTTCGTGTTCTGAATTCTGTGTTCCGAATTACAAAATCCTGTGTTCCGAATTCCAAATTCCTTTTCTGAATTCCACACTCCGAGTTCTGTGATACAAATTCTGAATTGCAAATTTCATGTTGCAAATTCCATGTTCCCTATTCCAGATTCCGTGTTCCAAAATCTAAATTCCACATTCCAAATCCAAATTCCGTGTTGCAACATCCTGAATTGCAAATGCAGAATTCTGTGTTCCAAGTTTTGTGTTCTGAATTGCAAATTACTAATTTACCCTTCCATGTTCTGAATTCTGTGTTCTGAATTCTGTGTTCTGAATTCCGTGTTCCAAATTCCAAATTCTGTGTTCTGGATTCCAAATGCTGTGTTCCGGATTCCAAATTCCATGTTCCAGATTCAAAATTCCGTGTTCCAAATTCCAAATTCAGTTTCCCAAGCTCTGAGTTCCATGTTCCATATTCTGAATTGCAAATTCCATGTTCCGAGTTCCGTGTTACAAATTCTGTGTTCTAAATTCTGTTCCCAATACTAAATTAATCCATGAACTGAATTCCGTGTTTCAAGATCCAAATTCCATGTTCTGAATTCCAAATTCTGTTTTCTGAATTCCGTGTTCCAAATTCTGAATTTCAAATTCCGTGTTCCGTGTTCCGAATTGCAAATTACTAATTGCGTCTTCCATGTTCCAAATTTCTTTTTGCGAGTTCCAAATTCCTTGTTCCAACATCTGAATTGCAAATTATAAGTTCTAAACCATAAAAATACCCTGATATCATAATCAGTAAAGTGAATAGGTGCAAATAAATAATCAATCAATAAAGTGAATAAATGCAAAAAAATGCATCAAAAAACATATACCCTGATATCACAATCAGTAAAGTGAATAGGTGCAAATAAATATATCAATCAATAAAGTGAATACATGCAAATAAATGCATCAAAAAACATATAAGGGAACACACATCCCTAGATATATGTAGATGAAAAAAGCTGAGGTCTAAATGTCCAATCAATTGCCTTTGATGAACTTGCTTGTATTTCAATTCTCACAGATCACAGTTGCATGATTAATTAGAAATTGCAAGGTGATGATTCACATAAAGATAAAAGAACAACCATCATTGTGCACTGTTTTTAAATGCTGCAAGACTGGGCAAACAATGTAATCCACTCACACATTTGCAGTAGCTGAATCGCTTTTGTTATAATGGTCAGACAGCTTCACCGCTCATACAGCTATCGCTGTGTTTGCCAAACAATATGCGAAGACATCACTGACTCCTTCTGCCCACGCGTATCATCACATGTCACCTGACTTTCTCAAGGGTAGTCATGTGACCAGCCAAGCTTCCTATTTAAGCTATGGACGGCATATTAGTTGCCAAATAGGAAACTTGGCCGGTCACATGACTACCCTTGAGAAAGTCACATGACATGTGATGATACGTGTGAGGAGAAGGAGTCAATGATATCTTCGCATAGTGTTCGGCAAACACAGCGGTGAAGCTGTCTGACCATTATAACAGAAGTGATTCAGCTACTGCAAATGTGTGAGTGGATTACATTGTTTGCCCAGTCTTGTAGCATTTAAAAACACTGCGCAATGATGGTTTTTCTTTTAGCTTTATGTGAATCATCACCTTGCAATTGTAATTCATCATGCAACTGTGATCTGTGAGAATTAAAATACAAGCAAGTTCATCAAAGGCAATTGATTGGACATTTAGACCTCAGCTGGATTAATACAAACAGGCACTATTTTTTTCATCTACATATAAATAGGGATGTGTGTTCCCTTATATGTTTTTTGATGCATCTATTTGCATGTATTCACTTTATTGATTGGTATATTTATTTGTACCTATTCACTTTACTGATTGTGATATCAGGGTATATGTTTTTTTATGCATTTTTTTTGCATTTATTCACTTGATTGATTGATTCTTTATTTGCACCTATTCACTTTACTGATTATGATATCAGGGTATTTTTATGGTTTAGGATTTTATATATAAGCACCATTCCAACAGATGGGGATAGTTTGATAAGCACACCAACATATTATATATTGATATATAGCAACAGGTGTCACAGCACTAATTGGTTGGTTGCAGCTTACACATTTTTTTTTGGTGTTTTGTTATTTTATAGAGAATCCACATCAGCACTTTAGTTTTCTTTTTTGAAATGATGAATTCCATGTCCTGAATTCCATGTTCCAAATTCCATGTTCCAAATACCAAATCTGTATTCCAAATCCCGCATTCCGAATTCCAAATTCTGGGTGCCGAATTCCAAAATCCCATGTTCCAAATTCAACATTCCATTGTCTGCATTATGTGTTCCCATTTCCGTGTTACAATTTCTGTATTGCAAATTTCATGTTCCAAATTCTATGTTCCAAATTCCGTGTTCCAACTTACAAATTCTGTGTTCCAAATCCCTATTTCCATGTTCTAAAGTCCATGTTCCAAATTCTGAATTCCAAATTCCATGTTCCGAATTCCAAATTCTGTTTTCTGAATTTCATGCTCCAAGTTTCGTGTTCCGAAATGCAAATTACTAATTTAATCTTCCATGCTCCAAATTCCTTGTTCCGAGTTACAAATTCCTAGTTCCAACATCTGATTTGCAAATGTCAAATTCTGTGTTCTGAATTCCGTATTCTGAATTCCGTGTTCCGAATTCCAATATCTCATTTTCTGAATTCCGAGTTCTGTGTTACCAATTCTACATTGCAAATTCCATGTTCCAAAATCCAAATTCCATGTTCCAAATTCCGTGTTCAAAAACCCAAATTCCATGTTCCAAATTCCCTTTTCCGTGTTCCAAATTCCGTGTTCCAAATTCCAAGTTTCATGTTTCGAATTGGAAAATATTAATTTACTCTTCCATTTTCCAAATTCCTTGTTCCGAGTTAGGAATTCCTTGTTCCAACATCTGATTTGCAAATGCCAAATTCTGTTTTCTGAATTCCGTGTTCTGAATTCTTTGTTCCAAATTCCAAAATCCCATTTTCTGAATTCCACGTTCCGAGTTCTGTGTTACAAACTCTGAATTGCAAATTTCATGCTCCAAAGTTCTGTCTTCAAAAATCCAAATTCCATGTTCCAAATTCCTTTTTCCACGTTCCAAATTCCATGTTCCAAATTCCATGTTCTGAATTCCAAATTCCGTGTTCCTTGTTCCAACATCTGAATTGCAAACGTCAAATTCCGTGTTCTTAATTCCGTGTTCTTAATTCCGTGTTCTGGATTGTGTGTTCTGAATTCCATGTCCCGAATTCCAAATTCTGTGTTCTAAATTCTAAATGCTGTGTTCCGGATTCCAAATTCCGTGTTCCAGATTCCAAATTCTGTGTTCCAAATTCCAAATTCAGTTTTCCAAACCCTGAGTTCCGTGTTCCATATTCGGAATTGCAAATTCCATGTTCCGAGTTCCATGTTCCAAATTCTGAATTGCAAATTCTGTGTTCCAAATTCCATGTTCCCAATACCAAATTCTGTGTTCCGAATTCCATGATCTGAATTCCGTGTTAGGAGTTCCAAATTCCATGTTCTGAATTCCAAATTCTGTTTTCTTAATTCAGTGTAAGTTCCGTGTTCCGAATTCCAAGTTTCATGTTCCAAATTGCAAAATACTAATTTACTCTTCCGTGTTCCAAATTCCTTGTTCCGAGTTAGGAATTCCTTGTTCCAACATCTAATTTGCAGATGCCAAATTCTGTGTTCTGAATTCCGTGCTCTGAAATCCTTGTTCTGAATTCCAAAATCCTGTTTTCTGAATTCCAAGTTCTGTGTTACAAATTCTAAATTGCAAATTCCATGTTACAAATTCCGTGTTCAAAAATCCAAATTCCATGTTCCAAATTCCTTTTTCCATGTTCCAAATTCCGTGTTCCGAATTCCAAATTCCATGTTCCTAGTTCCAACATCTGAATTGCAAATGCCAAATTCCGTGTTCTAAATTCCATGTTCTGAATTCCATATTCTGTGATCTGAATTCCAAATGCTGTGTTCCAGATTCCAAATTCCATGTTCCGGATTCCAAATTTCGTGTTCCGAATTCGAGATTCAGTGTTCTAAATTCCAAATTCAGTTTTCCGAACTCCAATTTCCATGTTCCAAATTCTGAATTGCAAATTCCATGTTCTGGGTTCTGTGTTACAAATTCTGAATTGCAAATTCTGTGCTCCAAATTCTGGGCTCCAAATTTAAGCAATGCATGCCTAAGAGTGTTACTTTTGGTTATCAAATGAATGTGGGGATCTACTGAAGAACTATACAGGAAGCCCATCCGCTCAACTTTAACTATTACACTTATTGAGGGACTGCATGAATGACCTGTTAGTTAGCTTAGAGGTCCATTTATTAAGGTGAGAAGCTTGTACCTCTGGTGGTGGTCAACACTGAAGTGGATGCACAGTGGTCGATACTGTTTTCAAGCACCCTGTCTACTATCCAGGAGTTTTCTTTCTTCCTGTTTGTTTACCGGCTGATGACACCTCCCTGCTTCAGAAATTTCACACTCTGGGACTCTTTGCTGTTGTTCTGTGTTCAGTTAATAGTTTTATCTGAGCACTGCACTGCTTTTTTATTTATGTTTCAAAATCTGGATTCCATAATATAAAAATTCTGTGTTCCGAACTCCAAATTCCGTATTTCGAATTACAAATTTTAAATTCTGTGCTCCAAATTACAAATTCTGAACTACAAATTCCATGTTCCAAATTCTGAATTCCGTGTTCCAAATTCAATGTTCTGAATTCCATGCTCCGAGTTCCAAATTTCACGCTCCAAATTCCATGTTCCAAATTCCATGTTCCAAATTCCGTGTTCCAAATTCCATGTGCCAAATTCTGAATTCCGTGTTCCAAATTCCACATTCGAAATTCAGAATTTAGTGTTTCAAATTCTGAATTCCGTATTTTCCGAATTCCGTGTTCCAAATTCTGATTTGCATGTTCTGAATTCCAAATTCTGTGTTCCAGATTCCAAATTCCGTGTTCCAAATTCTGAATGCCAAATTCCTTATTTCGAATTACAAGTTACAAATTCTGTGTTCTGAATTCCAAATTCTGTGTTCTGAATTCCAAATTCCATGTCCGAATTCCAAATTCCATGTTCCAAAACTCCATGTTCCAAATTCTGAATACCAATTTCCAAATTCCATGTTCCAAATTTTGAATTCCATGTTCCAAATTCTGTGTTCCAAATTCCAAATTCCGCGTTCTGAAATCCATGTTCTGAATTCAAATTCCATGTTCCAAATTCTTAATTCTGTATTCTAAATTCCATGTTCCAAATTTTGAATTCAGTGTACCAAATTCCATGTTCCAAATTCTGAATTCCGTGTTTCAAATTCCATGATCCAAATTCTGAATTTCATGTTTCAAATTCTGAATTCTGTCTTTCAATTTCTAAATTTTGTGTTCCAAATTCCCTTTACTGAATTCCATGTTCCGAATTCCAAATTTCACACTCTGAATTCCATGTTCCAAATTCTACATTCCAAATTCTGTGTTCCAAATTTCATGTTCCAAATTCTGAATTCCATGTTCCAAATTCCATGTTCCAAATTCTGAATTCCATGTTCCGAATTCCATATTCCAAATTCTGATTTGCATGTTCTGAATTCCAAATTCTGTGTTCCAAATTCCATGTTCCAAATTCTGAATGCCAAATTCCGTATTTCGGATTATAACTTACAAATTCTGTGTTCCGAATTCCAAATTATGTGTTCCGAATTCCAAATTCTATGTTCTGAATTCCGAATTCCGAATTCCATTTTCCGAAATTCAATCTTCCAAATTCTGAATTCCGTGTTACGAATTCTGTGTTCCAAATTCTGACTTGCACATTCTGAATTCCAAATTCTGTGTTCCAAATTCTGTGTACCAAATTCTGAATGCCAAATTCCATATTTTGAATTACAAATTACAAATTCTGAGTTCCAAATTGCAAATTCTGTGTTCTGATTTCCAAATTTCGAATTCCATGCCCTAATTCCAAATTCCATGTTCCGAAATTCCATGTTTCAAATTTTATGTTCCAAATTCTGAATTCCATGTTCCAAATTCCAAATTCCATGTTCCGAAATTCCATGTTCCAAATTCCGAATTCCATGTTCCAAATTTCATGTTCCAAATTCTGAATTCCGTGTTCCAAACTCTAAATTCCATGTTCCAAATTCCATGTTTTGAATTCCATGTTCCGAGTTCCAATTTTCACGCTCCAAATTCCATGTTCCAAATTCCATGTTCCAAATTCTGTGTTCCAAATTCCATGTGCCAAATTCTGAATTCTGTGTTCCAAATTCCATGTTCCAAATTCAGAATTCAGTGTTTCAAATTCTGAATTCCGTATTTTCCAAATTCCGTGTTCCAAATTCTGATTTGCATGTTCTGAATTCCAAATTCTGTGTTCCAGATTCCAAATTCCGTGTTCCAAATTCTGAATGCCAAATTCCGTATTTCAAATTACAAGTTACAGATTTTGTGTTCGAAATGACAAATTCTGTGTTCTGAATTCCAAATTCCATGTCCATATTCCAAATTCCATGTTCCAAAATTCCATGTTCCAAATTCTGAATAACATGTTCCAAATTTTGAATTCCATGTTCCAAATTCTGTGTTCCAAATTCCAAATTCCGCGTTCTGAAATCCATGTTCTGAATTCAAATTCCATGTTTCAAATTTTTAATTCTGTATTCTAAATTCCATGTTCCAAATTTTGAATTCAATGTACCAAATTACGTGTTCCAAATTCTGAATTCCGTGTTTCAAATTCCATGTTCCAAATTCTGAATTTCATGTTTCAAATTCTGAATTCTGTGTTTCAATTTCTGAATTCTGTGTTCCAAATTCCGTGTTCTGAATACCATGTTCCGAATTTCAAATGTCACACTCCAAATTCCTTGTTCCAAATTCTGAATTCCATGTTCCAAATTCAGAATTCTGTGTTTCAAATTCTGAATTCCTTGTTCCAAATTCCAAATTCCATGTTCCAGATTCCAAATTCCGTGTTCCAAATTCTGAATGCCAAATTCCATATTTCAAACTACAAATGACAAATTCTGTGTTCCTAACGACAAATTCTGTGTTCTGAATTCCAAATTCTAAATTCCATGTCCAAATTCCAAATTCCATGTCCGGAAATTCCATGTTCCAAATTCCATGTTCCAAATTCTGAATTCCATGTTCCAAATTCCATGTTCCAAATTCTGAATTCTGTGTTCCATATTCTGTGCTCCAGATTCCAAATTCCTTGTTCTGAAATCTATGTTCTGAATTCAAATTCCATGTTCCAAATTCCGTGTTCCACATTCCATGTTCCAAATTCTTAATTCCATGTTCCAAATTTTGAATTCAGTGTACCAAATACCATGTTCCAAATTCTGAATTCTTTGTTTCAAATTCTGAATTCTGTGTTTCAATTTCTGAATTCGGTGTTCCGAAATCCGTGTTCTGAATACCATGTTACGAATTCCAAATGTCATGCTCCAAATTCCTTGCTCCAAATTCTGAATTCCATGTTCCAAATTCAGAGTTCTGTGTTTCAAATTCTGAATTCCTTGTTCCGAATTACGTGTTTCAAATTCTGAATTCCGTGTTCCGAATTCCGTGTTCCAAATTCTGATTAGCATGTTCTGAGTTCCAAATTCTGTGTTTCAAATTCCAAATTCCATGTTCCAAATTCTGTGTTCTGAATTACATGTTCTGAGTTCTAAATGATGTGTTCTGAGTTTGTTCACGTAGTCCCCCGCACGCGTATCATCCATGGGTAAGGACTTCCTTAGCAGAACAGCGGGGGACTACGTGACATCAATACAGCCACCTACCTGGTTTCTTATGCACTTTATATGTCTTGTAACCAAGCACTGGGACCCAGTGCTGTTTTGCGAGTAATATTTTTTATTCATTAAATGTATGTCTTTTATACAAACGGAGAGTACTATATTCCTTTTATTTGACTTTTACATGAACAATGCATGCCTAAGAGTGTTACTTTTGGTTATCGAATGAATGTGGGGATCTACTGAAAGACCATACAGGAAGCCCATCCGCTTAACTTTTACTATTACCCTTATTAAGGGACTGCATGAATGACCTGTCTGTTAGCTTAGAGGTCCATTCATTAAGGTGAGCAGCTTGTAACTCTGGTGGTGGTCAACACTGAAGTGGATGCACAGTGGTCGATACTGTTTTCAAGCACCCTGTCTACTATCCAGGAGTTTTCTTTCTTCCTGTTTGTTTACCGGCTGATGACACCTCCCTGCTTCAGAAATTTCACACTCTGAGACTCTTTGCTGTTGTTCTGTGTTCAATTAATAGTTTTATCTGAGTGCTGCACTGCTTTTTTATTTATGTTTCAAAATCTGGATTCCATATTATAAAAATTCTGTGTTCCGAACTCCAAATTCCGTATTTCAAATTACAAATTTTAAATTCTGTGCTCCAAATTACAAATTCCGAATTACAAATTCCATGGTCCAAATTCTGAATTCCGTGTTCCAAATTCATTGTTCCAAATTCAGAATTGCGTGTTCCAAATTCCATGTTCCAAATTCTGAATTCCATGTTCCAAATTCCATGTTCCGAATTCCAAATTTCACGCTCCAAATTCCATGTTCCAAATTCCGTGTTTCATATTCCGGGTTCCAAATTCCATGTGTCATATTCTGAATTCCGTGTTCAAAATTCCATGTTCAAAATTCAGAATTCTGTGTTTCAAATTCTGAATTCCGTATTTTCAGAATTCCATGTTCCAAATTTTGATTTGCATGTTCTGAATTCCAAATTCTATGTTCCAGATTCCAAATTCTGTGTTCCAAATTCTGAATGCCAAATTCCATATTTTGAGTTACAATTTACAAATTCTGTGTTCCAAATGACAAATTTGGTGCTCTGAATTCCAAATTCCAAATTCCATGTTCCAAATTCTGTGTTCCAAATTCCGCGTTCTGAAATCCATGTTCTGAATTCAAATTCCATGTTCGTAATTCTCAACTCTGTATTCTAAATTCAATGTTCCAAATTTTGAATTCAGTGTACCAAATTCCATGTTCCAAATTCTGAATTCCGTGTTTCATATTCCATGTTACAAATTCTAAATTCCATGTTTCACATTCTGAATTCTGTCTTTCAATTTCTGAATTTTGTGTTCCAAATTCCGTTTTCTGAATTTCATATTCCAAATTTCACACTCCGAATTCCATGTTCCAAATTCCATGTTCCAAATTATGAATTACATGTTCTGAATTCCATGTTCCAAATGCTGATTTGCAATGCCAAATTCCGTATTTCAAATTACAATTTACAAATTCTGTGTTCCAAATGACAAATTCTGTGTTCTGAATTCCAAATTCCAAATTCCATGTCCGAATTCCAAATTCCATGTTCCAAAATTCCATGTTCCAAATTCCATGTTCCAAACTCTGAATTCTGTGTTCCAAATTCTGTGTTCCAAATTCCAAATCCCGCGTTCTGAGATCTATGTTCTGAATTCAAATTCCATGTTCCAAATTCTTAATTCATGTTCAAAATTCCGCGTTCCAAATTCCATGTTACAAATTCTGAATTCCGTGTTCCAAATTCCATGTTCCAAATTCTGAATTCCATGTTCTGAATTCTGTGTTCCAAATTCTGATTTGAAATGCCAAATTCCATATTTTGAATTACAATTTACAAATTCTGTGTTCCAAATGACAAATTCTGTGTTCTTAATTCCAAATTCCAAATTCCATGTCCAAATTCCAAATTCCATGTTCCAAAATTCCATGTTCCAAATTCCATGTTCCAAATTCTGAATTCCATGTTCCACATTCAGAATTCTGTGTTTCAAATTCTGAATTCCGTGTTCCGAATTACGTATTCCAAATTCTGATTTGCATGTTCTGAATTCCAAATTCTGTGTTCCAAATTCTAAATTCCATGTTCCAAATTCTGTGCTCCGAATTACATGTTCTGAGTTCTAAATTATGTGTTCCGAGTTTGTTCACGTAGTCCCCCGCATGCGTATCGTCCATGGGTAAGGACTTCCTTAGCGGAACAGCGGGAGGACTACGTGACGTCAGTACAGCCATCTACCTGGTTTCTTATGCACTTTATATGTCTAGTATTTAAGCACTGGGACTCAGTGCTGTTTTTGTGAGTAATATTTGTATTAATTAAATTTGTGTCTTTTATACAAATGGAGAGCACTATATTTCTTTTATTTGACTTTTACATGAACAATGCATGCCTAAGAGTGTTACTTTTGGTTATCAAATGAATGTGGGGATCTACTGAAGGACCATACAGGAAGCCCATCCGCTCAACTTTTACTATTACCCTTATTAAGGGACTGCATGAATGACCTGTCTGTTAGCTTAGAGGTCCATTCATTAAGGTGAGCGTCTTGTACCTCTGGTGGTGGTCAACACGGAAGGGGATGCATAGTGGTCAATACTGTTTTCAAGCACCCTGTCTACTATCCCGGAGTTTTCTTTCTTCCTGTTTGTTTACCGGCTGATGACACCACCCTGCTTCAGAAATTTCACACTCTGGGACTCTTTGCTGTTGTTCTGTGTTCAATTAATAGTTTTATCTGAGCGCTGCTCTGCTTTTTTATTTATGTTTCAAAATCTGGATTCCATATTATAAAAATTCTGTGTTCTGAACTCCAAATTCCATATTTCGAATTACAAATTTTAAATTCTGTGCTCCAAATTACAAATTCCATGTTCCAAATTCTGAATTCCGTGTTCCAAATTCATTGTTCCAAATTCTGAATCCCGTGTTCCAAATTCCATGTTCTGAATTCCAAATTCCAAATTGTGTGTTCGAAATTCCATGTTCCAAATTCCAAATTCTGTGTTCTGAATTCCAAATTCTGTGCCCCGAATTTCAAATTTCACATTCTGAATCACAAATTACAAATTCCGTGTTTCGTATTCCATTTTCCGAACTCCAAATTCTGTTCTGATTTCCAAATTCTGTTCCGAATTCCAAATTCTGTGTTCCAAATTCCAAACTCCACAATCCAAATTCCGCAGTCAAAATTCCATGTTCTGGATTCTGTGTTCCGAGTTCTGGATTATGTGTTCTGAATTCCGGATTACATTTTCTGAGTTCCAGAACTCGGAACACGTAATTTGGAACCCGGAACATGTAATCTGGAACTCGGAACACATAGTCTGGAACACGGAACACATAATCCGGATTACGTTTTCCGATTTCCAGATTACATGTTCCAAGGTCTGAATTACGTGTTCCAAATTCTGATTTGCAAATTGTGTTGTCCATATTCCATGTTCTGAATTCCAAATTCTGAATTGCAAATTCCGTGTTCCGAAATCCAAATTCTGTGTTCCGAATTCCAAACTCCAAGTTCCAAATTCTGTGTTCCAAATTCTGAATTTTGTGTTCCGAATTCCAAATTCTGGATTTCAAATTATAAAAATTCTGTGTTATGAATTCCAAATTCTTTATTTCACATTGAAAATTACAAATGCTGTGTTCCGAACTACAAATTCTGTGTTCTGAATTCCAAATTCTGAATCCCATGTTCTGAATTTAAAATTCTGAATTCCATGTTCTGAATTCCAAATCCCATGTTACTAAATTTTGTGTTCCAAATACTATGTTCCAAATTCCATGTTACAAATTCTGAATTCCATGTTCCAAATTCCAATGTTCCAAATTCTGAATTCTGTGTTCCAAATTCTGTGTTCCAAATTCCGCATTCTGAAATCCATGTTCTGAATTCAAATTCCATGTTCCAAATTCTTAACTCTGTATTCTAAATTCAATGTTTAAAATGTTGAATTCAGTGTACCAAATTCCATGTTCCAAATTCTGAATTCCATGTTTCATTTCCATGTTCCAAATTCCATGTTCTAAATTCTGAATTCTGTGTTCCAAATTCTGTGTTCCAAATTCCAAATTCCGCGTTCTGAAATCTATGTTCTGAATTCAAATTCCATGTTTCAAATTCTTAATTCATGTTCCAAATTCCATGTTCCAAATTCTGAATTCCATGTTCCGAATTCCGTGTTCCAAATTCTGATTTGCAATGCCAAATTCTGTATTTCGAATTACAATTTACAAATTCTGTGTTCCAAATGACAAATTGTGTGTTCTGAATTCCAAATTCCAAATTCCATGTCCATATTCCAAATTCCATGTTCCAAAATTCCATGTTCCAAATTCTGAATTCCATGTTCCAAATTCTGTGTTCCAAATTCCAAATTCTGCGTTCTGAAATCCATGTTCTGAATTCAAATTCCATGTTCCAAATTCCATGTTCTTGGTCCAAATTCCGTGTTCCAAATTCCATGTTCCAAATTCTGAATTCCGTGTTCCAAATTCCATGTTCCAAATTCTGAATTCCATATTCCAAATTCCGTGTTCCAAATTCTAATTTGCAACGTCAAATTCCATATTTCGAATTACAATTTACAAATTTTGATTTGCAATGCCAAATTCCATATTTTGAATTACAATTTACAAGTTCTGTGTTCCAAATGACAAATTCTGTGTTCTGAATTCCAAATTCCATGTCCGAATTCCAAATTCCATGTTCCAAAATTCCATGTTCCAAATTCCATGTTCCAAATTCCGTGTTCCAAATTCTGATTTGCATGTTCTGAATTCCAAATTCTATGTTCCAGATTCCAAATTCTGTGTTCCAAATTCTGAATGCCAAATTCCGTATTTTGAGTTACAAGTTACAAATTCTGTGTTAAAAATGACAAATTCTGTGTTCTGAATTCCAAATTCCATGTCCGAATTCCAAATTCCATGTTCCAAAACTCCATGTTCCAAATTCTGTGTTCCAAATTCCGCATTCTGAAATCCATGTTCTGAATTCAAATTCCATGTTCCAAATTCTTAACTCTGTATTCTAAATTCAATGTTCCAAATTTTGAAATCAGTTTACCAAATTCCATGTTCCAAATTCTGAATTCCGTGTTTCATATTCCATGTTACAAATTCTAAATTCCATGTTTCAAATTCTGAATTCTGTCTTTCAATTTCTGAATATTGTGTTCCAAATTCCGTTTTCTGAATTTCATATTCCAAATTTCACACTCCGAATTCACATGTTCCAAATTCCATGTTCCAAATTCCATGTTCCAAATTCTGAATTCCATGTTCCGAATTCCATGTTCCAAATGCTGATTTGCAATGCCAAATTCCGTATTTCAAATTACAATTTACAAATTCTGTGTTCCAAATGACAAATTCTGTGTTCTGAATTCCAAATTCCAAATTCCATGTCCGAATTCCGATTTCCATGTTCCAAAATTCCATGTTCCAAATTCTGAATTCTGTGTTCCAAATTCTGTGTTCCAAATTCCAAATTCTGCGTTCTGAGATCTATGTTCTGAATTCAAATTCCATGTTCCAAATTCTTAATTCATGTTCCAAATTCCGTGTTCCAAATACCATGTTCCAAATTCTGAATTCCGTGTTCCAAATTCCATGTTCCAAATTCTGAATTCCATGTTCTGAATTCTGTGTTCCAAATTCTGATTTGCAATGCCAAATTCCATATTTTGAATTACAATTTACAAATTTTGTGTTCTAAATGACAAATTCTGTGTTCTTAATTCCAAATTCCAAATTCCATGTCCAAATTCCAAATTCCATGTTGCAAAATTCCATGTTCAAAATTCTTAATACCATGTTCCAAATTCAGAATTCTGTGTTTCAAATTCTGAATTCCGTGTTCCGAATTACGTATTCCAAATTCTGATTTGCATGTTCTGAATTCCAAATTCTGTGTTCCAAATTCTAAATTCCATATTCCAAATTCTGTGCTCCGAATTACATGTTCTGAGTTCTAAATTATGTGTTCCGAGTTTGTTCACGTAGTCCCCCGCATGCGTATCGTCCATGGGTAAGGACTTCCTTAGCGGAACAGCGGGGGGACTACGTGACGTCAGTACAAACATCTACCTGGTTTCTTATGCACTTTATATGTCTAGTATTCAAGCACTGGGACTCAGTGCTGTTTTTGTGAGTAATATTTGTATTCATTAAATTTGTGTCTTTTATACAAATGGAGAGCACTATATTTCTTTTATTTGACTTTTACATGAACAATGCATGCCTAAGAGTGTTACTTTTGGTTATCAAATGAATGTGGGGATCTACTGAAGGACCATACAGGAAGCCCATCCGCTCAACTTTTACTATTACCCTTATTAAGGGACTGCATGAATGACCTGTCTGTTAGCTTAGAGGTCCATTCATTAAGGTGAGCGTCTTGTACCTCTGGTGGTGGTCAACACGGAAGGGGATGCATAGTGGTCAATACTGTTTTCAAGCACCCTGTCTACTATCCAGGAGTTTTCTTTCTTCCTGTTTGTTTACCGGCTGATGACACCTCCCTGCTTCAGAAATTTCACACTCTGGGACTCTTTGCTGTTGTTCTGTGTTCAATTAACAGGTTCAATACAGGGCATTTTCACCCCCTTCCTTCCCTGGCCAATTTTTAGTTTTCAGCGCTGTCGCACTTTAAACGACAATTGCGCGATCGTGCGACGTTGCACCCAAAAAATTTACATCCTTTTTTCCCCACAAATAGAGCTTTCTTTTGGTGGTATTTGATCGCCTCTGCGGTTTTTATTTTTTGCGCTATAAACAAAAGAAGAGCGACAATTTTGAAAAAAAACACAATATTTTTTACTTTTTGCTATAATAAATATCCCAATTTTTTTTTAAAAAACAAATTTTTTCCTCAGTTTCGGCTGATACGTATTCTTCTACATATTTTTGGTAAAAAAATATCGCAATAAGCGTATATTGATTTGTTTGCGCAAAAGTTATAGCGTCTACAAAATACGGGATAGATTTATGGCATTTTTAAAAAAAATATATTTATTTATTTTTTTAGCGGCGATCGCAATTTTTTTCATGACTGCGACATTATGGCGGACACATCGGACACTTTTGACACATTTTTGGGACCATTCACATTTATACAGCGATCAATGCTATAAAATTGCATTGATTACTATGTAAATGTGACAGGCAGTGAAGGGGTTAACCACTAGGGGGCGGGGAGGCGTTAATATCCAAAATTCTGAATTCCGTGTTCCAAATTCCATGTTCCAAATTCTGAATTCCATATTCCAAATTTCGTGTTCCAAATTCTGATTTGCAACGTCAAATTCCATATTTCGAATTACAGTTTACAAATTCTGATTTGCAATGCCAAATTCTGTGTTCTGAATTCCAAATTCCAAATTCCATGTCCGAATTCAAAATTCCATGTTCCAAAATTCCATGTTCCAAATTCCTTGTTCCAAATTCCGTGTTCCAAATTCTGATTTGCAGTGCCAAATTCCGTATTTTGAATTACAATTTACAAATTCTGTTATTTAAATGACAAATTCTGTGTTCTGAATTCTAAATTCCAAATTCCATGTCCGAATTCCAAATTCCATGTTCCAAATTCCATGTTCCAAATTCCATGTTCCAAATTCTGAATTCCATGTTCCAAATTCTGAATTCTGTGTTCCAAATTCTGTGTTTCAAATTCCAAATTCTGCGTTCTGAATTCAAATTCCATGTTCCAAATTCTTAATTCATGGTCCAAATTCCGTGTTCCAAATTCCATGTTCCAAATTCTGAATTCCGTGTTCCAAATTCCATGTTCCAAATTCTGAATTCCATATTCCAAATTCCATGTTCCAAATTCTGATTTGCAATGTCAAATTCCATAATTCGAATTACAATTTACAAATTCTGATTTGCAATGCCAAATTCCATATTTTGAATTACAATTTACAAGTTCTGTGTTCCAAATGACAAATTCTGTGTTCTGAATTCCAAATTCCATGTCCGAATTCCAAATTCCATGTTCCAAAATTCCATGTTCCAAATTCCATGTTCCAAATTCCGTGTTCCAAATTCTGATTTGCATGTTCTGAATTCCAAATTCCATGTTCCAGATTCCAAATTCTGTGTTCCAAATTCTGAATGCCAAATTCCGTATTTTGAGTTACAATTTACAAATTCTGTGTTCCAAATGACAAATTTGGTGCTCTGAATTCCAAATTCCAAATTCCATGTTCCAAATTCTGTGTTCCAAATTCCGCATTCTGAAATCCATGTTCTGAATTCAAATTCCATGTTCCAAATTCTTAACTCTGTATTCTAAATTCAATGTTCCAAATTTTGAAATCAGTTTACCAAATTCCATGTTCCAAATTCTGAATTCCGTGTTTCATATTCCATGTTACAAATTCTAAATTCCATGTTTCAAATTCTGAATTCTGTCTTTCAATTTCTGAATTTTGTGTTCCAAATTCCGTTTTCTGAATTTCATATTCCAAATTTCACACTCCGAATTCACATGTTCCAAATTCCATGTTCCAAATTCCATGTTCCAAATTCTGAATTCCATGTTCCGAATTCTATGTTCCAAATGCTGATTTGCAATGCCAAATTCCGTATTTCAAATTACAATTTACAAATTTTGTGTTCCAAATGACAAATTCTGTGTTCTGAATTCCAAATTCCAAATTCCATGTCCGAATTCCGAATTCTATGTTCCAAAATTCCATGTTCCAAATTCTGAATTCTGTGTTCCAAATTCTGTGTTCCAAATTCCAAATTCCGCGTTCTGAGATCTATGTTCTGAATTCAAATTCCATGTTCCAAATTCTTAATTCATGTTCCAAATTCCGTGTTCCAAATACCATGTTCCAAATTCTGAATTCCGTGTTCCAAATTCCATGTTCCAAATTCTGAATTCCATGTTCTGAATTCTGTGTTCCAAATTCTGATTTGCAATGCCAAATTCCATATTTTGAATTACAATTTACAAATTTTGTGTTCTAAATGACAAATTCTGTGTTCTTAATTCCAAATTCCAAATTCCATGTCCAAATTCCAAATTCCATGTTGCAAAATTCCATGTTCAAAATTCTTAATACCATGTTCCAAATTCAGAATTCTGTGTTTCAAATTCTGAATTCCGTGTTCCGAATTACGTATTCCAAATTCTGATTTGCATGTTCTGAATTCCAAATTCTGTGTTCCAAATTCTAAATTCCATATTCCAAATTCTGTGCTCCGAATTACATGTTCTGAGTTCTAAATTATGTGTTCCGACTTTGTTCACGTAGTCCCCCGCATGCGTATCGTCCATGGGTAAGGACTTCCTTAGCGGAACAGCGGGGGGACTACGTGACGTCAGTACAAACATCTACCTGGTTTCTTATGCACTTTATATGTCTAGTATTCAAGCACTGGGACTCAGTGCTGTTTTTGTGAGTAATATTTGTATTCATTAAATTTGTGTCTTTTATACAAATGGAGAGCACTATATTTCTTTTATTTGACTTTTACATGAACAATGCATGCCTAAGAGTGTTACTTTTGGTTATCAAATGAATGTGGGGATCTACTGAAGGACCATACAGGAAGCCCATCCGCTCAACTTTTACTATTACCCTTATTAAGGGACTGCATGAATGACCTGTCTGTTAGCTTAGAGGTCCATTCATTAAGGTGAGCGTCTTGTACCTCTGGTGGTGGTCAACACGGAAGGGGATGCATAGTGGTCAATACTGTTTTCAAGCACCCTGTCTACTATCCAGGAGTTTTCTTTCTTCCTGTTTGTTTACCGGCTGATGACACCTCCCTGCTTCAGAAATTTCACACTCTGGGACTCTTTGCTGTTGTTCTGTGTTCAATTAACAGGTTCAATACAGGGCATTTTCACCCCCTTCCTTCCCTGGCCAATTTTTAGTTTTCAGCGCTGTCGCACTTTAAACGACAATTGCGCGGTCGTGCGACGTTGCACCCAAAAAATTTACGTCCTTTTTTCCCCACAAATAGAGCTTTCTTTTGGTGGTATTTGATCGCCTCTGCGGTTTTTATTTTTTGCGCTATAAACAAAAGAAGAGCGACAATTTTGAAAAAAAACACAATATTTTTTACTTTTTGCTATAATAAATATCCCAATTTTTTTTTAAAAAACAAATTTTTTCCTCAGTTTCGGCTGATACATATTCTTCTACATATTTTTGGTAAAAAAATATCGCAATAAGCGTATATTGATTTGTTTGCGCAAAAGTTATAGCGTCTACAAAATACGGGATAGATTTATGGCATTTTTAAAAAAAATATATTTATTTATTTTTTTAGCGGCGATCGCAATTTTTTTCATGACTGCGACATTATGGCGGACACATCGGACACTTTTGACACATTTTTGGGACCATTCACATTTATACAGCGATCAATGCTATAAAATTGCATTGATTACTATGTAAATGTGACAGGCAGTGAAGGGGTTAACCACTAGGGGGCGGGGAGGCGTTAATATCCAAAATTCTGAATTCCGTGTTCCAAATTCCATGTTCCAAATTCTGAATTCCATATTCCAAATTTCGTGTTCCAAATTCTGATTTGCAACGTCAAATTCCATATTTCGAATTACAGTTTACAAATTCTGATTTGCAATGCCAAATTCTGTGTTCTGAATTCCAAATTCCAAATTCCATGTCCGAATTCAAAATTCCATGTTCCAAAATTCCATGTTCCAAATTCCTTGTTCCAAATTCCGTGTTCCAAATTCTGATTTGCAGTGCCAAATTCCGTATTTTGAATTACAATTTACAAATTCTGTTATTTAAATGACAAATTCTGTGTTCTGAATTCTAAATTCCAAATTCCATGTCCGAATTCCAAATTCCATGTTCCAAATTCCATGTTCCAAATTCCATGTTCCAAATTCTGAATTCCATGTTTCAAATTCTGAATTCTGTGTTCCAAATTCTGTGTTTCAAATTCCAAATTCTGCGTTCTGAATTCAAATTCCATGTTCCAAATTCTTAATTCATGGTCCAAATTCCGTGTTCCAAATTCCATGTTCCAAATTCTGAATTCCGTGTTCCAAATTCCATGTTCCAAATTCTGAATTCCATATTCCAAATTCCATGTTCCAAATTCTGATTTGCAATGTCAAATTCCATAATTCGAATTACAATTTACAAATTCTGATTTGCAATGCCAAATTCCATATTTTGAATTACAATTTACAAGTTCTGTGTTCCAAATGACAAATTCTGTGTTCTGAATTCCAAATTCCATGTCCGAATTCCAAATTCCATGTTCCAAAATTCCATGTTCCAAATTCCATGTTCCAAATTCCGTGTTCCAAATTCTGATTTGCATGTTCTGAATTCCAAATTCCATGTTCCAGATTCCAAATTCTGTGTTCCAAATTCTGAATGCCAAATTCCGTATTTTGAGTTACAATTTACAAATTCTGTGTTCCAAATGACAAATTTGGTGCTCTGAATTCCAAATTCCAAATTCCATGTTCCAAATTCTGTGTTCCAAATTCCGCATTCTGAAATCCATGTTCTGAATTCAAATTCCATGTTCCAAATTCTTAACTCTGTATTCTAAATTCAATGTTCCAAATTTTGAAATCAGTTTACCAAATTCCATGTTCCAAATTCTGAATTCCGTGTTTCATATTCCATGTTACAAATTCTAAATTCCATGTTTCAAATTCTGAATTCTGTCTTTCAATTTCTGAATTTTGTGTTCCAAATTCCGTTTTCTGAATTTCATATTCCAAATTTCACACTCCGAATTCACATGTTCCAAATTCCATGTTCCAAATTCCATGTTCCAAATTCTGAATTCCATGTTCCGAATTCTATGTTCCAAATGCTGATTTGCAATGCCAAATTCCGTATTTCAAATTACAATTTACAAATTCTGTGTTCCAAATGACAAATTCTGTGTTCTGAATTCCAAATTCCAAATTCCATGTCCGAATTCCGAATTCTATGTTCCAAAATTCCATGTTCCAAATTCTGTGTTCCAAATTCTGTGTTCCAAATTCCAAATTCCGCGTTCTGAGATCTATGTTCTGAATTCAAATTCCATGTTCCAAATTCTTAATTCATGTTCCAAATTCCGTGTTCCAAATACCATGTTCCAAATTCTGAATTCCGTGTTCCAAATTCCATGTTCCAAATTCTGAATTCCATGTTCTGAATTCTGTGTTCCAAATTCTGATTTGCAATGCCAAATTCCATATTTTGAATTACAATTTACAAATTTTGTGTTCTAAATGACAAATTCTGTGTTCTTAATTCCAAATTCCAAATTCCATGTCCAAATTCCAAATTCCATGTTGCAAAATTCCATGTTCAAAATTCTTAATACCATGTTCCAAATTCAGAATTCTGTGTTTCAAATTCTGAATTCCGTGTTCCGAATTACGTATTCCAAATTCTGATTTGCATGTTCTGAATTCCAAATTCTGTGTTCCAAATTCTAAATTCCATATTCCAAATTCTGTGCTCCAAATTATATGTTCTGAGTTCTAAATTATGTGTTCCGACTTTGTTCACGTAGTCCCCCGCATGCGTATCGTCCATGGGTAAGGACTTCCTTAGCGGAACAGCGGGGGGACTACGTGACGTCAGTACAAACATCTACCTGGTTTCTTATGCACTTTATATGTCTAGTATTCAAGCACTGGGACTCAGTGCTGTTTTTGTGAGTAATATTTGTATTCATTAAATTTGTGTCTTTTATACAAATGGAGAGCACTATATTTCTTTTATTTGACTTTTACATGAACAATGCATGCCTAAGAGTGTTACTTTTGGTTATCAAATGAATGTGGGGATCTACTGAAGGACCATACAGGAAGCCCATCCGCTCAACTTTTACTATTACCCTTATTAAGGGACTGCATGAATGACCTGTCTGTTAGCTTAGAGGTCCATTCATTAAGGTGAGCGTCTTGTACCTCTGGTGGTGGTCAACACGGAAGGGGATGCATAGTGGTCAATACTGTTTTCAAGCACCCTGTCTACTATCCAGGAGTTTTCTTTCTTCCTGTTTGTTTACCGGCTGATGACACCTCCCTGCTTCAGAAATTTCACACTCTGGGACTCTTTGCTGTTGTTCTGTGTTCAATTAACAGGTTCAATACAGGGCATTTTCACCCCCTTCCTTCCCTGGCCAATTTTTAGTTTTCAGCGCTGTCGCACTTTAAACGACAATTGCGCGGTCGTGCGACGTTGCACCCAAAAAATTTACGTCCTTTTTTCCCCACAAATAGAGCTTTCTTTTGGTGGTATTTGATCGCCTCTGCGGTTTTTATTTTTTGCGCTATAAACAAAAGAAGAGCGACAATTTTGAAAAAAAACACAATATTTTTTACTTTTTGCTATAATAAATATCCCAATTTTTTTTTTTTAAAAACAAATTTTTTCCTCAGTTTCGGCTGATACGTATTCTTCTACATATTTTTGGTAAAAAAAAATCGCAATAAGCGTATATTGATTTGTTTGCGCAAAAGTTATAGCGTCTACAAAATACGGGATAGATTTATGGCATTTTTAAAAAAAATATATTTATTTATTTTTTTAGCGGCGATCGCAATTTTTTTCATGACTGCGACATTATGGCGGACACATCGGACACTTTTGACACATTTTTGGGACCATTCACATTCATACAGCGATCAATGCTATAAAATTGCATTGATTACTATGTAAATGTGACAGGCAGTGAAGGGGTTAACCACTAGGGGGCGGGGAGGCGTTAATATCCAAAATTCTGAATTCCGTGTTCCAAATTCCATGTTCCAAATTCTGAATTCCATATTCCGTGTTCCAAATTCTGATTTGCAACGTCAAATTCCATATTTCGAATTACAGTTTACAAATTCTGATTTGCAATGCCAAATTCTGTGTTCTGAATTCCAAATTCCAAATTCCATGTCCGAATTCAAAATTCCATGTTCCAAAATTCCATGTTCCAAATTCCTTGTTCCAAATTCCGTGTTCCAAATTCTGATTTGCAATGCCAAATTCCGTATTTTGAATTACAATTTACAATATTTTGTTTTCCAAATGACAAATTCTGTATTCTGAATTCTAAATTCCAAATTCCATGTCCGAATTCCAAATTCCATGTTCCAAATTCCATGTTCCAAATTCTGAATTCCATGTTCCAAATTCTGAATTCTGTGTTCCAAATTCTGAATTCTGTGTTCCAAATTCCAAATTCTGCGTTCTGAAATCCATGTTCTGAATTCAAATTCCATGTTCCAAATTCTTAATTCATGGTCCAAATTCCGTGTTCCAAATTCCATGTCAAATTCCATATTTTGAATTACAATTTACAAGTTCTGTGTTCCAAATGACAAATTCTGTGTTCTGAATTCCAAATTCAAAATTCCATGTCCGAATTCCAAATTCCATGTTCCAAAATTCCATGTTCCAAATTCCATGTTCCAAATTCTGAATTCCATGTTCCAAATTCTGAATTCCGTGTTCCAAATCCTGTGTTCCAAATTCTGCGTTCTGAAATCCATGTTCTGAATTCAAATTCCATGTTCCAAATTCTTAATTCATGGTCCAAATTCCATGTTCCAAATTCCATGTTCCAAATTCTGAATTCCGTGTTCCAAATTCCATGTTCCAAATTCTGAATTCCATATTCCAAATTCCGTGTTCCAAAATCTGATTTGCAATGTCAAATTCCATATTTCGAATTACAATTTACAAATTCTGATTTGCAATGCCAAATTCCATATTTTGAATTACAATTTACAAGTTCTGTGTTCCAAATGACAAATTCTGTGTTCTGAATAGGGATGAGCTTCGTGTTCGAGTCGAACCCATGTTCGACTCGAACATCGGCTGTTCAATCGTTCGTCGAATTGCGAACGATATGGGCCGTTCGTGCCAAATTTGTGTGGCGCGTCACGGCCCATAATTCACTGCGGCATCGCAGTGCATTGCTGGGTGATGATTGGCCAAGCATGCACTATGACCCGCATGCTTGGCCAATCACAGCGCCGCCTGAACAGAGAGCTGTAATTGGCCAAAGCCAAGGAGGCTTTGGCCAATTATGGCTCAGGGGATTTAGTACACGCCCCACACTATATAAGGCCGCCTGCACGGCGGCCCTGTGTAGTGTGTGTTCCGGCGTTCATTGAGAGAGAGAGAGAGAGACAGACAGTGACATTTGATTTGAGTTAGATGGATTAGGCAGAACAGTCAGTCAGTTAGCTGCACTTACAGTGTATTGTGTATATATATGCATCCCAGGTGTTGCATATATATATATATACACTGTATTCAGTTTAGCTAGATCCGTTCCTGTTATCTTCCTACTGACAGGCAGGCTTGTCTTGTTACAGTATTTACAGCTACCTGAAGAAAATTACTGGTGTTCCTTTGATCCTATTAGTACCACAGTCAGGCAGCTAGACTATTTACAGTTAGTGCAGTGCGTCCTGCTCACAGTGTTCAGCCAGATCCGTTCCTGTTATCTTCTTACTGACAGGCAGGCTTGTCTTGTTACAGTATATACAGCTACCTGAAGAAAATTAATGGTGTTCTTTTGATCCTATTAGTACCACAGTCAGGCAGCTAGACTATTTACAGTTAGTGCAGTGCATCCTGCTCACAGTGTTCAGCTAAACCTACAAGTTAGTGTGGTGCGTCCACCTCACAGTGTTCAGCTAGATCCGTTGCTGTTATCTTCTTACTGACAGGCAGGCTTGTCTTGTTACAGTATATACAGCTACCCGAAGAAAATTACTGGTGTTCTTTTGATCCTATTAGTACCACAGTCAGGTAGCTAGACTATTTACAGTTAGTGCAGTGCGTCCTGCTCACAGTGTTCAGCTAAACCTACAAGTTAGTGGGGTGCGTCCTGCTCACAGTGTTCAGCTAAACCTACAAGTTAGTGTGGTGCGTCCACCTCACAGTGTTCAGCTAAACCTACAAGTTAGTGCAGTGCGTCCTGCTCACAGTGTTCAGCTAGATCCGTTCCTGTTATCTTCCTACTGACAGGCAGGCTTGTCTTGTTACAGTATATACAGCTACCTGAAGAAAATTACTGGTGTTCTTTTGATCCTATTAGTACCACAGTAAGGCAGCTAGACTATTTACAGTTAGTGCAGTGCGTCCTGCTCACAGTGTTCAGCTAAACCTACAAAAGTTAGTGGGGTGCGTCCTGCTCAGTGTTCAGCTAAACCTTCAAGTTAGTGCGGTGCGTCCTGCTCACAGTGTTCAGCTAGATCCATTCCTGTTATCTTCTTACTGACAGGCAGGCTTGTCTTGTTACAGTATATACAGCTACCTTAAGAAAATTACTGGTGTTCTTTTGATCCTATTAGTACCACAGTCAGGCAGCTAGACTATTTACAGTTAGTGCAGTGCGTCCTGCTCACAGTGTTCAGCTAAACCTACAAAAGTTAGTGGGGTGCGTCCTGCTCAGTGTTCAGCTAAACCTTCAAGTTAGTGCGGTGCGTCCTGCTCACAGTGTTCAGCTAAACCTACAAGTTAGTGGGGTGCGTCCTGCTCACAGTGTTCAGCTAAACCTACAAGTTAGTGTGGTGCATCCGCCTCACAGTGTTCAGCTAGATCCGTTCCTGTTATCTTCTTACTGACAGGCAGGCTTGTCTTGTTAAAGTATATACAGCTACCTGAAGAAAATTACTGGTGTTCTTTTGATCCTATTAGTACCACAGTCAGGCAGCTAGACTATTTACAGTTAGTGCAGTGCGTCCTGCTCACAGTGTTCAGCTAAACCTACAAAAGTTAGTGGGGTGCGTCCTGCTCAGTGTTCAGCTAAACCTTCAAGTTAGTGCGGTGCGTCCTGCTCACAGTGTTCAGCTAAACCTACAAGTTAGTGGGATGCGTCCTGCTCACAGTGTTCAGCTAAACCTACAAGTTAGTGTGGTGCATCCGCCTCACAGTGTTCAGCTAGATCCGTTCCTGTTATCTTCTTACTGACAGGCAGGCTTGTCTTGTTACAGTATATACAGCTACCTGAAGAAAATTACTGGTGTTCTTTTGATCCTATTAGTACCACAGTCAGGCAGCTAGACTATTTACAGTTAGTGCAGTGCATCCTGCTCACAGTGTTCAGCTAAACCTACAAGTTAGTGGGGTGCGTCCTGCTCACAGTGTTCAGCTAAACCTACAAGTTAGTGTGGTGCGTCCACCTCACAGTGTTCAGCTAAACCTACAAGTTAGTGCAGTGCGTCCTGATCACAGTGTTCAGCTAGATCCGTTCCTGTTATCTTCTTACTGACAGGCAGGCTTGTCTTGTTACAGTATATACAGCTACCTGAAGAAAATTAATGGTGTTCTTTTGATCCTATTAGTAGCACAGTCAGGCAGCTAGACTATTTACAGTTAGTGCAGTGCATCCTGCTCACAGTGTTCAGCTAAACCTACAAGTTAGTGGGGTGCGTCCTGCTCACAGTGTTCAGCTAAACCTACAAGTTAGTGTGGTGCATCCGCCTCACAGTGTTCAGCTAGATCCGTTCCTGTTATCTTCTTACTGACAGGCAGGCTTGTCTTGTTACAGTATATACAGCTACCTGAAGAAAATTACTGGTGTTCTTTTAAACCTATTAGTACCACAGTCAGGCAGCTAGACTATTTACAGTTAGTGCAGTGCATCCTGCTCACAGTGTTCAGCTAAACCTACAAAAGTTAGTGGGGTGCGTCCTGCTCAGTGTTCAGCTAAACCTTCAAGTTAGTGCGGTGCGTCCTGCTCACAGTGTTCAGCTAAACCTACAAGTTAGTGGGGTGCGTCCTGCTCACAGTGTTCAGCTAAACCTACAAGTTAGTGTGGTGCATCCGCCTCACAGTGTTCAGCTAGATCCGTTCCTGTTATCTTCTTACTGACAGGCAGGCTTGTCTTGTTACAGTATATACAGCTACCTGAAGAAAATTACTGGTGTTCTTTTAAACCTATTAGTACCACAGTCAGGCAGCTAGACTATTTACAGTTAGTGCAGTGCGTCCTGCTCACAGTGTTCAGCTAAACCTACAAGTTAGTGTGGTGCGTCCACCTCACAGTGTTCAGCTAGATCCGTTCCTGTTATCTTCTTACTGACAGGCAGGCTTGTCTTGTTACAGTATATACAGCTACCTGAAGAAAATTACTGGTGTTCTTTTGATCCTATTAGTACCACAGTCAGGCAGCTAGACTATTTACAGTTAGTGCAGTGCATCCTGCTCACAGTGTTCAGCTAAACCTACAAAAGTTAGTGGGGTGCGTCCTGCTCAGTGTTCAGCTAAACCTTCAAGTTAGTGCGGTGCGTCCTGCTCACAGTGTTCAGCTAAACCTACAAGTTAGTGGGGTGCGTCCTGCTCACAGTGTTCAGCTAAACCTACAAGTTAGTGTGGTGCATCCGCCTCACAGTGTTCAGCTAGATCCGTTCCTGTTATCTTCTTACTGACAGGCAGGCTTGTCTTGTTACAGTATATACAGCTACCTGAAGAAAATTACTGGTGTTCTTTTGATCCTATTAGTACCACAGTCAGGCAGCTAGACTTTTTACAGTTAGTGCAGTGCATCCTGCTCACAGTGTTCAGCTAAACCTACAAGTTAGTGTGGTGCGTCCACCTCACAGTGTTCAGCTAGATCCGTTCCTGTTATCTTCTTACTGACAGGCAGGCTTGTCTTGTTACAGTATATACAGCTACCTGAAGAAAATTACTGGTGTTCTTTTGATCCTATTAGTACCACAGTCAGGCAGCTAGACTATTTACAGTTAGTGCAGTGCATCCTGCTCACAGTGTTCAGCTAAACCTACAAGTTAGTGGGGTGCGTCCTGCTCACAGTGTTCAGCTAAACCTACAAGTTAGTGTGGTGCGTCCACCTCACAGTGTTCAGCTAAACCTACAAGTTAGTGCAGTGCGTCCTGATCACAGTGTTCAGCTAGATCCGTTCCTGTTATCTTCTTACTGACAGGCAGGCTTGTCTTGTTACAGTATATACAGCTACCTGAAGAAAATTAATGGTGTTCTTTTGATCCTATTAGTAGCACAGTCAGGCAGCTAGACTATTTACAGTTAGTGCAGTGCATCCTGCTCACAGTGTTCAGCTAAACCTACAAGTTAGTGGGGTGCGTCCTGCTCACAGTGTTCAGCTAAACCTACAAGTTAGTGTGGTGCATCCGCCTCACAGTGTTCAGCTAGATCCGTTCCTGTTATCTTCTTACTGACAGGCAGGCTTGTCTTGTTACAGTATATACAGCTACCTGAAGAAAATTACTGGTGTTCTTTTAAACCTATTAGTACCACAGTCAGGCAGCTAGACTATTTACAGTTAGTGCAGTGCGTCCTGCTCACAGTGTTCAGCTAAACCTACAAGTTAGTGTGGTGCGTCCACCTCACAGTGTTCAGCTAGATCCGTTCCTGTTATCTTCTTACTGACAGGCAGGCTTGTCTTGTTACAGTATATACAGCTACCTGAAGAAAATTACTGGTGTTCTTTTGATCCTATTAGTACCACAGTCAGGCAGCTAGACTATTTACAGTTAGTGCAGTGCATCCTGCTCACAGTGTTCAGCTAAACCTACAAGTTAGTGGGGTGCGTCCTGCTCACAGTGTTCAGCTAAACCTACAAGTTAGTTTGGTGCGTCCACCTCACAGTGTTCAGCTAAACCTACAAGTTAGTGCAGTGCGTCCTGCTCACAGTGTTCAGCTAGATCCGTTCCTGTTATCTTCTTACTGACAGGCAGGCTTGTCTTGTTACAGTATATACAGCTACCTGAAGAAAATTAATGGTGTTCTTTTGATCCTATTAGTACCACAGTCAGGCAGCTAGACTATTTACATTTAGTGCAGTGCGTCCTGCTCACAGTGTTCAGCTAAACCTACAAGTTAGTGGGGTGCGTCCTGCTCACAGTATTCAGCTAAACCTACAAGTTAGTGGGGTGCGTCCTGCTCACAGTGTTCAGCTAAACCTACAAGTTAGTGTGGTGCGTCCACCTCACAGTATTCAGCTAAACCTACAAGTTAGTGTGGTGCGTCCACCTCACAGTGTTCAGCTAAACCTACAAGTTAGTGGGGTGCATCCTGCTCACAGTGTTCAGCTAAACCTACAAGTTAGTGGGGTGCGTCCACCTCACAGTGTTCAGCTAAAGCTACCTGTAGAAGGTTGGTGGTGTTCTAATACTACAGGCAGGCAGTTGATTTTGCTAGCTGCAGTATCAGTACATATATATATATATATATATATATATATATATATATATATATATCCCAGCTTAGTGCAGCTACAGGCCATTAGTATGTCTGGAAGGCCAAGAAGGAGAGGCAGACAGTCACAAGCCAATAAGTGAGGGCAAGCAGGCTCTGTGTCTAGTGCTGGTCATGGAGACGGTGCATCCTCATCAGCATGTGGCCGTGGGACACGCTTGGGCTTTTTTTCGGCAGCTGGCCGTGTTGGGCCGTGGATGACCAAGCCGTCCTCATCCTCCTCATCCTCTCTCACCCATGCCCAGGGTACTTTGTCTGGCAAAGCAGCGGCCTCTTCCCTCGGCTCAATGTCATCAGTGACTCCTTCCCTCGAAGTCCCTCGAACTGTTTGACCACAGTGTTGGGCACATGCTCCAGGAGGATGCCCAGCGTTTGGAAGGCTCTGATGATGATACTGAGCTCGATGAAGGCAGTAACATGAGCGTAGACAGAGGGGGTGCCCAAGAAGGACAGCAATCTGGCAGTCATGCTCCCCCTGCTGCAGCATACTGCCAGGTTTGCTCCAGTGATGAGGAGGGAGGGGATGATGAGGTCACTGACTCAACGTGGGTGCCTGATAGGAGAGAGGAGGAGGAGGAGGAGGAGGCGGCACATCACCAATGAGGCAGGATGCCCTCCAGGGGCCAGCCTAAGGGCAGCACATTGACTGCATCACACCCCAAAGCTCCACATGTGCAGGGCGCTGCAGTCTCTGCGCGTTATTCAAAAAGTTCTTTGGTGTGGGCCTTTTTTGAGACGAGTGCATCAGATCGCACCGCTGCTATTTGCAACATATGTCTCAAGCGTATCTCGCGTGGCCAAAACATCTCCCGCTTGGGTACCACATGCTTGACCAGACATATGTTGACCTGCCATGCAGTTCGTTGGCAAACATATCTAAAAGACCCACACCAAAGAACAAAGAGGACCTCTCCTTTCTCCTCATCAGCTGAGATCTCCAACCCCACTATACCTTCTGTCCTCTCTGAGACCTGCACTGAGAGGAATGAAGGTGTAGAATTAGGTGTGTTACAGCCAAGTACTTGTGGGCAATCTGCTTTTGGTACACCGACGTCAGATTGTACCAGGCAAATTTCCCTGCCCCAGCTGCTGCACCGCCGAAAGAAGTTTGCTCCCAGCCATCCACATGCGCAGCGGTTGAATGCTAGCTTGGCAAAATTGCTAGCACTTCAACTGCTGCCTTTTCAGTTGGTAGACTCTGCCCCCTTCCGTGAGTTTGTGGAATGTGCGGTTCCTCAGTGGCAGGTACCTAAACGCCACTTTTTCTCATGGAAGGTGATTCCGGCTCTCTACCGGCATGTGGAAGGCAATGTCCATGCCTCGCTGAACAGGGCGGTCAGCAGTAAGGTGCATATTACCGCTGACTCATGGTCCAGCAGGCATGGACAGGGACTTTACTTAAGTTTCACGGCACATTGGGTGACTCTGCTGGCAGCTGGGAAGGATGCAGGACAAGGTGCAGTAGTGTTGGAGGTTGTTCCGCCACCACGCCTCCAAAATGCTAATGATTGTGACACACCTCTCTCCTCCACCCCCTCCTCTTCTTCTTCCTCCATGGCCTCTTCCTGTGCTTTGTCCTTGGAACCAGCGGTGCTCCGTAGCCATTCAAGGGGATACGCAAGTACGCAGGCCAAAAGATGCCATGCGGTGCTTGAGCTGGTGTGCTTGGGGGACAGGAGCCACACTGGGGCAGAGGTTCTGTCAGCTCTGCAGGGGTAGGTTCAGAGGTGGTTGACGCCACGCCAACTTAAGGCAGGAATGGTGGTTTGCGACAATGGCACCAACCTCCTCTCTGCCCTCCGACAGGGACAAATGACCCATGTGCCCTGTTTGGCTCACGTCCTTAACTAGGTGGTGCAGTGGTTCTTGGGCAGATACCCGGGCTTACAGGATGTCCTGAGGCAGGCCAGGAAAGTCTGTGTGCATTTCCGCCGGTCATATAATGCCAGTGCTTGACTGACGGACCTCCAAAAGGAGTTTAACCTGCCCAAGAACCGCCTAATCTGTGACATGCCCACCAGGTGGAACTCAATTTTGGCCATGCGGCACCAGGGCAGGGTCAGGGGAGCTTGTTTTTTTTTCCCCATGCCAGTGGGCCATGATCAGGGATGCATGCACTGTCCTGTCACCATTTGAAGAGGCCACGAGGATGGTGAGCAGTGACAGTGCATGCATCAGTGACACTGTCCCCCTTGTTCACCTGTTGGAGCACACGCTGCGTGGAATAATGGACAGGGCACTTGAGGCAGAACAGAGGCAGGAAGAGGAGGACTTCCTTAGCTCTCAAGGCCCCCTTTATCCAGACAGTGTTTCTGCATGCCCGCCAATCACACAGGAAGAGGACGAGGAGGAGGAGGAGGAGGAGGAGGAGGAGGAGGAAGATTGTGTCAGTATGGAGGTGGAGCCTGGCACTCAGCATCAGCAGCAGTCTTTAAGGGATCAGTCCCAAGAAACACATGGACTTGTACGTGGCTGGGAGGAGGTGGCTGCGGACCATGTCGTCCTTAGTGACCCAGAGGACTCCAGACCGAATGCCTCAGCAAACCTTACTCTGCATGGCCTCCCTGATCCTGCAAAGCCTGCGTAAGGATCCTCGTATTCGTGGTATCAAGGAGAAGGACCAATACTGGCTGGCAACCCTCCTTGATCCACGTTACAAGGGTAAGGTTGCGGACCTTATCTTGCTGTAATGGAAATTTGTAAGTTCTGTATATAATTTTATTGTATTTTGTATGTATTGCACATTGCCTTCACTGTGCAACAGCTCTAATAATGTTTTCAGTAAATGTTTACATTCTTTCGAGTCCTGATTAGAATAAGCCTGCCTATGTAACGCCCCTTGTTACCATAAATGTACAATTGTAATATTAATGTGATACCTACGTAATCATGTGCATAAAAACCTTCAATTGCGTCATAATAAAGCAGAACAGTAATTTGGAAAGATGCAGAGTGTATCTTTTGTGTCTGTTCCCTAGTGCAGTAGTTATTATTAATTTGGAACCACTAATCAATATGAGGATAGGAGTTGCCTATCATCAATTTAACCGAGTCAGCATGGCGAGCCAGCCAGGAGGGGATTCCAGGTGACCCTGAGTATCCGAAACGAGGAGCTTGAGACGATGCGGGAAGTTCTGATAATCAGCCGGCTGAGGTAAGCCTTTTGCTTACATTTGAGTTATCAGACTTCCTTGATCGGTAAGGCATTTTCGGGACAAAGGGTACCTATTTTACTCCCCTTAATCGAACTGTATTGATTGGTGGTTATATGTTATGTTGTCCCTGTCTATTGTCCATCGGAGTGTTATAGATAAGAAAGGGAAGAATAGTGCTGTTCACAGGTATATGTAGTACATCTGCTAGATAAAGTAGTTTAGAGGCAAGAGGGTATAGGCACACGTAGAGAAGAGAGAAGACTGGCCAGTCATTATGGGCATTGAATTAAGTAAGGGAATGAAGGGTAAGAGACCCTCAAAAATGCCCAGCGCAAGAGGAGCGCTATATGTGAACCGAAGGTGCGGTTCCGCCTATACTGAGCCCCTAGATTAATGGTTAAAGTGGACAGTGATCCACATTGGGTAACTGGGTTACCAAAGTCCACAGGGACTAAGAATCATGCAGAGTAAACAGCTAGAGGAACAGCTTTCTATGTGAGCAGGATGGATCAAGGGTGACATTAACACTAGACAGAAAGGGACATTTTCATGTTAAGTTGTGGGATGAATTTGGGGTCAGGCACTACAACTATTAGAGTCAGAAACAGAGAAATGAGAGGTAAAACAGAATACTTTATATGTTGTCAGAGAGGGAAGATGGGATGAGTACTCTGGCTGCCCGTCTGATCATAGAAGCTAGATATAAAAGATATCTGAACAAAATAAGGAAAGCAGAATTTAGGCAGGAAAATATTAAAGTGTTAAAAGAATGTGAGAGAATGATATGCATGTGTTGTGTACAAATGGGAAAATGTAAGTGATTTTAGAGAGATATTGGTGTATGTGTGTGCGAATGCTGGGACCTTTAGTTCTATTGCTTGTGTGTGTCATGTACGCAGATGTGACCCCCTCCTTTGTGCTCTCCTGAAAGAATTTCCCTGAGGAGGTCAGTGATAAGCTGGAAGGACACCATGCCAATTCCAGTTTTTTAGACAAAACATGTGCCGGGTTAACGAATCTAATGGTAAACAATGTGATCACAATTATTTTGAATCTGTTTTCCAAACATGGTAAAATGAAGGTTACATTTAACCGTGTATTGCACACATTGAATATCCTTTGATAGTGGAAACACTGCATGTAAAAAAGGGAAATGAAGTACAATTAAGTAATAATGAGTATTCATTTCTAATATGAGTTTAACAATTTTATTAATAATATAGATATATTAAAACTGGTTTAGACAACCTTTGGTTGGAAATGAAATTCAGGTTAATGGGGAAATTTGTAATGAATGAGATTAGTTTAGATAACAATTTTGTAATTTTACATTTATACAATAAGCCCTTATTGAGAGAAAAAAAAGATTAAGATGAGGTTGTTATTTTGAATAAAGCTGCCATAATATTTAACAAAGCCAAGATGGATGGAATACATAAGAAGTTCTTCTACAAAAATGAAATTTTAAGGTTTTTGATAATAACTTGATGTGCGGTCCATGATGTAAGAGTAATAATAAATAAAATTTAAATATAACAGACCCATCACATCAAGTCCACACACCCTGTTAGGATAGATGCCACCTGCAGCCAGTTGTTTTATAGTTTTTGATGCTTTCTGGTCCATCATACAGATTGTTGATCCTTTTGTTTTATTTATTTTTATTTTTGAAATCCAAAGCAGAATGTGTGGATTGTGAAATGATGTGCCCCTTTTTCTTGTAAGTACAGTGGTATAAGCAGAAGAATATTTTGGATTTATGGGCATCTCTGCATGACCGCAGGGTATTGTTATCATTTATTATAATATTGCCAGGAAGAAGTCGTCTTTTGAAACATGAAACTGGAGTTCTTACACAAATAGCATGATAGAAAACAAGCCATTGTAATATATTTATGGAAGCTGGACCCAGTAATGAAGGGTTCACCCCGATATATCAGAGCTGTAGCTTTTATGCAAAGGTGCTATTAGACAAAGTTAGATATTGTTTCGGTCAAACATTTAATTTTTAATGGTCCGACATTCTGTGCAGCAAATATACAGCTAACTAAATGTTTGTCTAATGAAAGGTTTAAAATATGAGTTTGTTTATGTACATATCTAACAATGAAAAATGCGTACATTTGAATCCAGCCACCTTATTGCCTCTATTGGAGGAGGCTGGAGACAAAGGAAGACACGTGTGTTAAATTGATGTAGAAATCAGCTGCTGTGAGCCCAGTGCGGGACACACTCCCTGAAGACCCAGATATTACATTTTTTGTAGATTTGAGTATGCAGTTTATCACCCAGAAGGATACTCTGTATTCAAAGTCATTGGATCCTTTTTGCCCAGCTCAAGAAGCAGAGCTCCATGTTTTAGCAAAGCCTGTGAGCTATAAAAAGAGTGTATATTTATATAGATAGTCGAGATATAGAGAGCTTTTGGTTCCATTTGAAGGGCCAGAAGTTTGTTTTTACTTCGGCAGGTAAACCAATCAAGCATGCCAAGTTAATTTGATTGGCTGTTTTCAGCCTTCCAGGTTCTTGCTGAGGTAGCCATATTAACTTTCACACATGGAAGCAGACCAGGATGCACTAAGGATGCTGCATTTACAGCCCCGGACACTTGATGGGTCTGTGCAACTCACAGATTCCACCCTAGTTCTGGCCCAGTATAGCTGGGATTAATAATTCAACTTTAAGGACCCCAGGACGAGAAGAACAAGTGGTCCACAGGGGGCAACTTCTTATGAAACAGGACTTTGGAAAAGGTGATCATTTATGTCTGCCAGCCACTCTTTTCCCTTCAGCTTGACACATGGACCGTGTCATGAGTCACAAGCAGTTATGGCTGCCTTAGTAAATGAGCGTGGGATAGAGCCAGGGTTCTCCACAGTTGTTTTTATAACATACCACTTCTTGTTTTACCTGTTACCAAAGGTGTTACCAAAAGCTGAACATCCCTTCCAGAGATTACAAAAAGATATATCCAGATGCCCAAGTTAGGATCTTACGAGTATGCATTTTGTCTGTATGGACATGTTTTTTGGATGTCCAGTGGCAAATGCTACTGCAAAGGCCACAGTAAAAAGTGTTATCAGAAGTAGTTTGTAAATATAGAGTGCAGAAAGTACAGAGAGTAACAGAGGAAATCATTTTTTATAGGAGAGTCCTTAATAGAAGTTTTGAGGTTTTATTTTTACACCCCTTACTGTCTACAATGTAGCAGACAAAGTAGAGTAAGAAACTAAAAAACTTTTGCCTGAATGTTTTCTTATATTTTATGAAGCCCCTAAGGGGGATGTTGGACTCTCTCCCTATGGGATTTGGTTTGGGAGTGTGTTACTCACTTGCATATATTTTGTCTCAGCAGCTGAAGTCCTCCATTCGGATCTCACAGAGAAAGTTGCTGATCTTTTAAGGTTTTTTGACAAACTCATTTATGTGTTTTCTCCCCAATTCCAGATCCTAAAAGTTTGGAAGGATCTAAAACTAAAGCCAGGTGACTTGTGGATTGTTAAGAGACATTTATATATAAGGAAATGTTTGGAGACTCAATACAGCATCTATTTCATGTACAGTTTTTGCAAAACTTGAAGGAAAAGTCACCTGGATCCACACCAGACACTGCAAAAATGACTAAATTAAAGAAATTTCTGTGTTTGATTTGTTTCCCTCTTGTGATCACAGTCTAGGGTACTTTTTGATTAAATTACTTTAATTGTAAGGGATATATATATATATTTGAAAAGTAGTTCAGCCATGTTGAAGTCATATTTGTCTTTTGTACGTCTTCCATTTTATGTGGAATTGTCTGTGTTTACATATGCTGATAAGTCAGCATGCCAACAATTCAGCTAGAAGGCCATTCTGGCCACAGGAGTGTACAGCCAGTACTCTGTAAATATGTCTTATCAATCATTTGTTTTTCACAATGAAAAGTCATTTTGTAATGAAAAAGTTGCTCAGCTATTATTTTTTTTTTTTGCCTCTTTGGCCAGGACTACCTCCACCTAAGCGTGTGGAGGTTCCAGGTTAAAGGTGATAGCAGGTATGGTTAGGGATCAAAATATTGATCAAAAGAGGGGAGACTGTAATGGAAATTTGTAAGTTCTGTATATAATTTTATTGTATTTTGTATGTATTGCACATTGCCTTCACTGTGCAACAGCTCTAATAATGTTTTCAGTAAATGTTTACATTCTTTCGAGTCCTGATTAGAATAAGCCTGCCTATGTAACGCCCCTTGTTACCATAAATGTACAATTGTAATATTAATGTGATACCTACGTAATCATGTGCATAAAAACCTTCAATTGCGTCATAATAAAGCAGAACAGTAATTTGGAAAGATGCAGAGTGTATCTTTTGTGTCTGTTCCCTACTGCAGTAGTTATTATTAATTTGGGACCACTAATCAATATGAGGATAGGAGTTGCCTATCATCAATTTAACCGAGTCATTGCCATCGCAGAGGGAGCAGAGGATGAAACATCTTCGGGAGGCCTTGCAGAAAGTCTGTGCAACGCGTTCCCAGAGACTGGGAGGTTACAAACTCCTGTTTCTGGACAACGTGTTGCTGAGGCTTCGGTCAGTCAAAGAAGGAGCGGTGGAGAAGGTGGCCGTCTGACCGATGCGTTCAGACAATTTTTTGGTCCGTGGCCCCAAGGTATGATCGGTTCCAGCAACCATCGCCAGCGTCTGTTTTACATGGTGCAGGAATACCTAGGGGCAAGATCAGACTTGGACACCTTTCCCATTGAAAATCCTCTGGGTTACTGGGTCCTGAGGATGGATCACTGGCCAGAGCTTGCACAGTATGCAATTGAGCTACTGGCCTGTCCTGCATCCAACGTTCTTTTGGAACGCACATTCAGTGCTGCTGGAGGCTTTGTAACCGATCACAGGGTGCGTCTGTCCACCGACTCGGTCGATTGATTGACCTTCATAAAAATGAATCAGTCTTGGATCACCACCAGCTACCAAGCACCTGATGCTGATGTAACCGAATAACTTTTTTTTAAATCTCAGATCCCTTCAAAGACTGCCTATGCTCATGCTGAGTGACTATCCCTGATTAATTATCCTCTTCCTCCTCAATCATCATGCTGATAGCTTGAAAGAACATTTTTGGTTCTGGGCGCCACCACCAATGCCTAAGGCACAATTTTTCAGCCCCTGTTTAACAGGGGCGTGTGATTACAATTTTTGATGCAATACTTTGCAGCAGGGCTCGTTCCTGCGTTCCAACTAGAGTGTCTGTGAGGGGTTGCAGTGTTGTGGCACTAGCACCAGTGCCTAAGGCCCAATTTTTCTGCTCCTGTTTAACAGGGGAGTGTAATTACAATTTTTGATGCAATACTTTGCAGCAGGGCTTGTTCCTGCGTTCCAACTAGAGTGTCTGTGAGAGGTTGCAGTGTTGTAGCACCAGCACCAGTGCCTAAGGCTCAATTTTTCTGCCCCTGTTTAACAGGGGCGTGTAATTACAATTTTTGATGCAATACTTTGCAGCAGGGCTCATTCCTGCGTTCCAACTAGAGTGTCTGTGAGGGGTTGCAGTGTTGTAGCACCAGCACCAGTGCCTAAGGCCCAATTTTTCTGCCCCTGTTTAACAGGGGCGTGTAATTACAATTTTTGATGCAATACTTTGCAGCAGGGCTCGTTCCTGCGTTCCAACTAGAGTGTCTGTGAGGAGTTGCAGTGTTGTGGCACCAGCACCACCACCACCACCACCAAAGGCCCAATTTTTCTGCCCCTGTTCAACAGGGGCATGTAATTACAATTCTTGATCTAATATTTCACAGCAGGGCCCATTTCTGCACCCACCAAGAGCGAGTGAGGACTTACAGTGTTGTGGCACCAGCACCACCACCACCACCACCAAAGGCCCAGTTTTTCTGCCCCTGTTCAACAGGGGCATGTAATTACAATTCTTGATCTAATATTTCACAGCAGGGCCCTGTAAAGGCTTACGTTGTTGTGGCCACAACAACACCTAAGGGCCAAATTTATGCTTAGTATATAGGGCAGGCCCCTACTTTCAAACATCTAACTTACAAACGACTCCTACTTGCAAACGGAAGGAGACAACAGGAAGTGAGATGAAATCTACCCCTAGGAAGGGAAATTCTCTCCTGTAAGAGTTAATATGGGAAAAACATTTCTCCTTTCCACTGATGCTTTCCAATCCTTGTTCCACAAAAAAACCCAAATTTTCAAAAAACATTTGTCATTGGGACAAAAAGTGAGGTGAAATCTAAAGAGGAGGAAAGACAGCAAAACAAATGTCACAGGGGTGATAACCCTTCCCTATGTTTTCCAAAAAGCTTAGAAAAGATTTTTTGGCTGGAGCTAAACACGTTAAAAATGTACCCGTTCAAAATGACAAACAGATTCTACTTAACAACAAACCTACAGTCCCTGTCTTGTTTGCACCGCCTGTATACTGCTGTTCAGAGTATATAGAGCCTTGTGGCCCCACACCTTTCCTTATTTTAATTTGGGTGCGGGGTTCCCCTTAATATCCATACAAGACCCAAAGGGCCTGGTAATGGACTGGGGGGTACCCATGCCGTTTGTCTCACTGATTTTCATCCATATTGCCAGGACCCGACATTACATTAAACCTGCAAGCAGTTTTAAATGAGATTTTTTCCTTTAAAAATGACATTTGGTGCGGGGACTGTTCTAAACACGGGAAACATGCGCCACTTTAAAGGCATACTATAGACACCCCCCAGGTACGATATTTAAAGGAATATTTCACTTTTTTTTTACTTTAACCATCATTAAAATTACTGCTCTTGAAAAAAACGGACGTTTTTAAAAGTTTTTTTGCATTGATACATGTCCCCTGGGGTAGGACCCGGTTCCCCAAATCCTTTTTAGGACAATACCATGCAAATTAGCCTTTAAAATGAGCACTTTTGATTTCGAACGTTCGAGTCCCATAGACGTCAATGGGGTTCTAACGTTCGTGCGAATTTTCGGTCCGTTCGCAGATTCTGGTGCGAACCGAACCGGGGGGTGTTCGGCTCATCAATAGTTCTGAATTCCAAATTCCAAATTCCATGTCCGAATTCCAAATTCCATGTTCCAAAATTCCATGTCCCAAATCCATGTTCCAAAATCTGAATTCCATGTTCCAAATTCTGAATTCTGTGTTCCAAATTCTGTGTTCCAAATTCCAAATTCTGCGTTCTGAAATCCATGTTCTGAATTCAAATTCCATGTTCCAAATTCTTAATTCATGTTCCAAATTCTATGTTCCAAATTCCATATTCCAAATTCTGAATTCCATGTTCCAAATTCCATGTTCCAAATTCAGAATTCCATGTTCTGTATTCCGTGTTCCAAATTCTGTTTTGAAATGCCAAATTCCATATTTTGAATTACAATTTACAAATTCTGTGTTCCAAATGACAAATTCTGTGTTCTTAATTCCAAATTCCATGTCCAAATTCCAAATTCCATGTTCTAAAATTCCATGTTCCAAATTCCATTTTCCAAATTCTGAATTCCATGTTCCGAAATTCCGTGTTCCAAATTCTGTGTTCCAAATTCCGCATTCTGAAATCCATGTTCTGAATTCAAATTCCATGTTCCAAATTCTTATTTCTGTATTGTAAATTCCATGTTCCAAATTTTGAATTCAGTGTACCAAATTCCATGTTCCAAATTCTGAATTCCGTGTTTCAAATTCCATGTTCCAAATTCTGAATTCCATGTTTCAAATTCTGAATTCTGTCTTTCAATTTCTGAATTTTGTGTTCCAAATTCCATTTCCTGAATTCTATATTCCGAATTCCAGATTTCACACTCCGAATACCATGTTCCAAATTCCACATTCCAAATTCCGTGTTCCAAATTCTATGTTCCAAATTCGGAATTCCGTGTTCCAAATTCCATGTTCCGAATTCCATGTTCCAAATTCTGATTTGCATGTTCTGAATTTCAAATTCTGTGCTCCAAATTCCGTGTTCCAAATTCTGAATACCAAATTCCATATTTCGAATTACAACTTACAAATTCTGTGTTCCGAATTCCAAATGATGTGTTCCGAATTCCAAATTCCGAATTCCATGTCCAAATTCCATGTTCCGAAATTCAATCTTCCAAATTCTAAATTCTGTGTTCCAAAATCTGATTTGCATGTTCTGAATTCCAAATTCTGTGTTTCAAATTCTGAATGCCAAATTCCATATTTCGAATTACAAGTTACAATTTCTGTGTTCCAAATTACAATTTCTGTGTTCTGATTTCTAAATTCCGAATTCCATGCCCTAATTCCAAATTCCATGTTCCCAAATTCCATGTTCCAAATTTTATGTTCCAAATTCTGAATTCCGTGTTCCAAATTCTGTGTTCCAAATTCCGCGTTCTGAAATCCATGTTCTGATTTCAAATTCCATGTTACAAATTCCATGTTCCACATTCCATGTTCCAAATTTTAAATTCCGTGTTCTAAATTCCATGTTCCAAATTCTATGTTCCAAATTCTGAATTCCATGTTCCAAATTCTGTGTTCCAAATTCTGAATTCCGTCTTTCAAATCCTGAATTCTGTGTTTCAATTTCTGGATTCTGTGTTCCGAATTCTGTGTTCTGAATTCCATGTTCCTAATTTCACGCTCCGAATTCCATGTTCTAAATTCCACATTCCAAATTCCGTTTTCCAAATTCTATGTTCCAAATTCTGAATTCCGTGTTCCAAATTCCATGTTCCGAATTTCGTGTTCCAAATTCTGATTTGCATGTTCTGAATTCCAAATTCTGAATACCAAATTCCGTGTTAAAAATTCTGAATACCAAATTCCGTTTTTCGAATTACAACTTACAAATTCTGTGTTCCGAATTCCAAATTCTGTGTTCCGAATTCCAAATTCTGTGTTCTGAATTCCAAATTCCGAATTCCATGTCCGAATTCCAAAATCCATGTTCCGAAATTCAATCTTCCAAATTCTAAATTCCGTGTTCCAAATACTGATTTGCATGTTCTGAATTCCAAATTCTGTGTTTCAAATTCTGAATGCCAAATTCCATATTTCGAATTACAAGTTACAAATTCTGTGTTCCAAATTACAATTTCTGTGTTCTGATTTCCAAATTCCGAATTCCATGAACTAATTCCAAATTCCATGTTCCGAAATTCCATGTTCCAAATTTTATGTTCCAAATTCTGAATTCCGTGTTCCAAATTCTGTGTTCCAAATTCTGTTCCAAATTCCAAATTCCGCATTCTGAATTCCATGTTCCAAATTTTTAATTCCGTGTTCTAAATTCCATGTTCCAAATTCTATGTTCCAAATTCTGAATTCTGTGTTCCAAATTCTGTGTTCCAAATTCCATGTTCCAAATTCTGAATTCTGTGTTTCAATTTCTGAATTCTGTGTTCCGAATTCTGTGTTCTGAATTCCATGTTCCAAATTCCAAATTTCACGCTCCGAATTCCATGTTCCAAATTCCACATTCCAAATTCCGTGTTCCAAATTCCATGTTCCAAATTCAGAATTCCGTGTTTCAAATTTTGAATTCCGTGTTCTGAATTCCGTGTTCCAAATTCTGATTTGCATGTTCTGAATTCCAAATTCTGTGTTCCAAATTTTATGTTCCAAATTCTGAATTCCATGTTCCAAATTCTGAATTCCGTGTTCCAAATTCTGTGTTCCAAATTCCAAATTCCACGTTCTGAAATCCATATTCTGAATTGAAATTCCAAATTCCATGTTCCACATACCATGTTCCAAATTCTTAATTCCGTGTTCTAAATTCCATGTTCCAAATTCCATGTTTCAAATTTTGAATTCCACGTTCTGAATTCCGTGTTCCAAATTCTGATTTGCATGTTCTGAATTTCAAATTCTGTGTTCCAAATTCTATGTTCCAAATTCTGAATGCCAAATTCCTTATTTTGAATTACAAATTACAAATTCTGTGTTCCGATTTCCAAATTCCGAATTCCATGTCCGAATTCCAAATTCAATGTTCCGAAATTCCATGTTCCAAATTTTATGTTCCAAATTCTGATTTCCATGTTCCAAATTCTGAATTCTGTGTTCCAAATTCAGTGTTCCAAATTCCAAATTCTGCATTCTGAAATCCATGTTCTGAATTCTAATTCCATGTTACAAATTCCATTTTCCACATTCCATGTTCCAAATTCCTAATTCCATTTTCTAAATTTCATGTTCCAAATTCTGAATTCTGTGTTCCAAATTCTGTGTTCCAAATTCCATGTTCCAAATTCTGAAATCTGTGTTTCAATTTCTGAATTCTGTGTTCCGAATTCTGTGTTCTGAATTCCATGTTCCAAATTCCAAATTTCACGCTCTGTATTCCATGTTCCAAATTCCAAATTCCATGTCCCAAATTCATGTTCCAAATTCAGAATTCCGTGTTTCAAATTCTGAATTCTGTGTTCTGAATTCCATGTTCCAAATTCTGATTTGCATGTTCAGAGTTCCAAATTCCGTGTTCCAGATTTCAAATTCCGTGTTCCAAATTCTGAATGCCAAATTCTGTATTTCGAATTACAAATGACAAATTCTGTGTTCCTAATGACAAATTCTGTGTTCTGAATTCCAAATTCCAAATTCCATGTCCAAATTCCAAATTCCATGTTCAGAAATTCCATGTTCCAAATTCCATGTTCCAAATTCTGAATTCCATGTTCCAAATTCCATTTTCCAAATTCTGTGTTCCAGATTCCAAATTCTGCGTTCTGAAATCCATCTTCTGAATTCAACTTCCATGTTCCAAATTCCGTGTTCCATATTCCATGTTCCAAATTTTGAATTCAGTGTACCAAATTCCATGTTCCAAATTCTGAATTCCGTGTTCCAAATCCTGTGTTCCAAATTCCAAATTCTGCATTCTGAAATCCATGTTCTGAATTCAAATTCCATGTTCCAAATTCCGTGTTCCACATTCCATGTTCCAAATTTTGAATTCAGTGTACCAAATTCCATGTTCCAAATTCTGAATTCCGTGTTTCAAATTCCATGTTCCAAATTCATAATTCCGTGTTTCAAATTCTGAATTCTGTGTTTCAATTTCTGAATTCCGTGTTCTGAATTCCGTGTTCTGAATACCATGTTCCGAATTCCAAATGTCACGCTCCAAATTCCTTGTTCCAAATTCAGAATTCTGTGTTCCAAATTCAGAATTCTGTGTTTCAAATTCTGAATTCCGTGTTCCGAATTACGTATTCCAAATTCTGATTTGCATGTTCTGAATTCCAAATTCTGTGTTCCAAATTCCAAATTCTGCGTTCTGAAATCCATGTTCTGAATTCAAATTCCATGTTCCAAATTCTTAATTCATGGTCCAAATTCCGTGTTCCAAATTCCATGTTCCAAATTCTGAATTCCGTGTTCCAAATTCCGTGTTCCAAATTCTGAATTCCATATTCCAAATTCCGTGTTCCAAATTCTGATTTGCAATGTCAAGTTCCATAATTCGAATTACAATTTACAAATTCTGTTTTGCAATGCCAAATTCCATATTTTGAATTACAATTTAAAAGTTCTGTGTTCCAAATTCTGAATTCTGTGTTCCAAATTCAGTGTTCCAAATTCCAAATTCTGCATTCTGAAATCCATGTTCTGAATTCAAATTCCATGTTACAAATTCCATTTTCCACATTCCATGTTCCAAATTCTTAATTCCATTTTCTAAATTTCATGTTCCAAATTCTGAATTCTGTGTTCCAAATTCTGTGTTCCAAATTCCATGTTCCAAATTCTGAAATCTGTGTTTCAATTTCTGAATTCTGTGTTCCGAATTCTGTGTTCTGAATTCCATGTTCCAAATTCCAAATTTCACGCTCTGTATTCCATGTTCCAAATTCCAAATTCCATGTCCCAAATTCATGTTCCAAATTCAGAATTCCGTGTTTCAAATTCTGAATTCTGTGTTCTGAATTCCATGTTCCAAATTCTGATTTGCATGTTCAGAGTTCCAAATTCCGTGTTCCAGATTTCAAATTCCGTGTTCCAAATTCTGAATGCCAAATTCTGTATTTCGAATTACAAATGACAAATTCTGTGTTCCTAATGACAAATTCTGTGTTCTGAATTCCAAATTCCAAATTCCATGTCCAAATTCCAAATTCCATGTTCAGAAATTCCATGTTCCAAATTCCATGTTCCAAATTCTGAATTCCATGTTCCAAATTCCATTTTCCAAATTCTGTGTTCCAGATTCCAAATTCTGTGTTCTGAAATCCATCTTCTGAATTCAACTTCCATGTTCCAAATTCCGTGTTCCATATTCCATGTTCCAAATTTTGAATTCAGTGTACCAAATTCCATGTTCCAAATTCTGAATTCCGTGTTCCAAATCCTGTGTTCCAAATTCCAAATTCTGCGTTCTGAAATCCATGTTCTGAATTCAAATTCCATGTTCCAAATTCCGTGTTCCACATTCCATGTTCCAAATTTTGAATTCAGTGTACCAAATTCCATGTTCCAAATTCTGAATTCCGTGTTTCAAATTCCATGTTCCAAATTCATAATTCCGTGTTTCAAATTCTGAATTCTGTGTTTCAATTTCTGAATTCCGTGTTCTGAATTCCGTGTTCTGAATACCATGTTCCGAATTCCAAATGTCACGCTCCAAATTCCTTGTTCCAAATTCAGAATTCTGTGTTCCAAATTCAGAATTCTGTGTTTCAAATTCTGAATTCCGTGTTCCGAATTACGTATTCCAAATTCTGATTTGCATGTTCTGAATTCCAAATTCTGTGTTCCAAATTCCAAATTCTGCGTTCTGAAATCCATGTTCTGAATTCAAATTCCATGTTCCAAATTCTTAATTCATGGTCCAAATTCCGTGTTCCAAATTCCATGTTCCAAATTCTGAATTCCGTGTTCCAAATTCCATGTTCCAAATTCTGAATTCCATATTCCAAATTCCGTGTTCCAAATTCTGATTTGCAATGTCAAGTTCCATAATTCGAATTACAATTTACAAATTCTGTTTTGCAATGCCAAATTCCATATTTTGAATTACAATTTAAAAGTTCTGTGTTCCAAATGAGAAATTCTGTGTTCTGAATTCCAAATTCCATGTCTGAATTCCAAATTCCATGTTCCAAAATTCCATGTTCCAAATTCCATGTTCCAAATTCTGAATTCCATGTTCCAAATTCTGAATTCCGTGTTCCAAATCCTGTGTTCCAAATTCCAAATTCTGAGTTCTGAAATCCATGTTCTGAATTCAAATTCCATGTTCCAAATTCTTAATTCATGGTCCAAATTCCATGTTCCAAATTCCATGTTCCAAATTCCATGTTCCAAATTCTGAATTCTGTGTTTCAATTTCTGAATTCTGTGTTCCGAATTCTGTGTTCTGAATTCCATGTTCCAAATTTCACGCTCTGTATTCCATGTTTTCAAATTCCACATTCCAAATTCCGTGTTCCAAATTCCATGTTCCAAATTCAGAATTCCGTGTTTCAAATTTTGAATTCCGTGTTCTGAATTCCGTGTTCCAAATTCTGATTTGCATGTTCTGAATTCCAAATTCTGTGTTCCAAATTTTATGTTCCAAATTCTGAATTCCATGTTCCAAATTCTGAATTCCGTGTTCCAAATTCTGTGTTCCAAATTCCAAATTCCACGTTCTGAAATCCATATTCTGAATTGAAATTCCAAATTCCATGTTCCACATACCATGTTCCAAATTCTTAATTCCGTGTTCTAAATTCCATGTTCCAAATTCCATGTTTCAAATTTTGAATTCCACGTTCTGAATTCCGTGTTCCAAATTCTGATTTGCATGTTCTGAATTTCAAATTCTGTGTTCCAAATTCTATGTTCCAAATTCTGAATGCCAAATTCCTTATTTTGAATTACAAATTACAAATTCTGTGTTCCGATTTCCAAATTCCGAATTCCATGTCCGAATTCCAAATTCAATGTTCCGAAATTCCATGTTCCAAATTTTATGTTCCAAATTCTGATTTCCATGTTCCAAATTCTGAATTCTGTGTTCCAAATTCAGTGTTCCAAATTCCAAATTCTGCATTCTGAAATCCATGTTCTGAATTCTAATTCCATGTTACAAATTCCATTTTCCACATTCCATGTTCCAAATTCCTAATTCCATTTTCTAAATTTCATGTTCCAAATTCTGAATTCTGTGTTCCAAATTCTGTGTTCCAAATTCCATGTTCCAAATTCTGAAATCTGTGTTTCAATTTCTGAATTCTGTGTTCCGAATTCTGTGTTCTGAATTCCATGTTCCAAATTCCAAATTTCACGCTCTGTATTCCATGTTCCAAATTCCAAATTCCATGTCCCAAATTCATGTTCCAAATTCAGAATTCCGTGTTTCAAATTCTGAATTCTGTGTTCTGAATTCCATGTTCCAAATTCTGATTTGCATGTTCAGAGTTCCAAATTCCGTGTTCCAGATTTCAAATTCCGTGTTCCAAATTCTGAATGCCAAATTCTGTATTTCGAATTACAAATGACAAATTCTGTGTTCCTAATGACAAATTCTGTGTTCTGAATTCCAAATTCCAAATTCCATGTCCAAATTCCAAATTCCATGTTCAGAAATTCCATGTTCCAAATTCCATGTTCCAAATTCTGAATTCCATGTTCCAAATTCCATTTTCCAAATTCTGTGTTCCAGATTCCAAATTCTGCGTTCTGAAATCCATCTTCTGAATTCAACTTCCATGTTCCAAATTCCGTGTTCCATATTCCATGTTCCAAATTTTGAATTCAGTGTACCAAATTCCATGTTCCAAATTCTGAATTCCGTGTTCCAAATCCTGTGTTCCAAATTCCAAATTCTGCATTCTGAAATCCATGTTCTGAATTCAAATTCCATGTTCCAAATTCCGTGTTCCACATTCCATGTTCCAAATTTTGAATTCAGTGTACCAAATTCCATGTTCCAAATTCTGAATTCCGTGTTTCAAATTCCATGTTCCAAATTCATAATTCCGTGTTTCAAATTCTGAATTCTGTGTTTCAATTTCTGAATTCCGTGTTCTGAATTCCGTGTTCTGAATACCATGTTCCGAATTCCAAATGTCACGCTCCAAATTCCTTGTTCCAAATTCAGAATTCTGTGTTCCAAATTCAGAATTCTGTGTTTCAAATTCTGAATTCCGTGTTCCGAATTACGTATTCCAAATTCTGATTTGCATGTTCTGAATTCCAAATTCTGTGTTCCAAATTCCAAATTCTGCGTTCTGAAATCCATGTTCTGAATTCAAATTCCATGTTCCAAATTCTTAATTCATGGTCCAAATTCCGTGTTCCAAATTCCATGTTCCAAATTCTGAATTCCGTGTTCCAAATTCCGTGTTCCAAATTCTGAATTCCATATTCCAAATTCCGTGTTCCAAATTCTGATTTGCAATGTCAAGTTCCATAATTCGAATTACAATTTACAAATTCTGTTTTGCAATGCCAAATTCCATATTTTGAATTACAATTTAAAAGTTCTGTGTTCCAAATTCTGAATTCTGTGTTCCAAATTCAGTGTTCCAAATTCCAAATTCTGCATTCTGAAATCCATGTTCTGAATTCAAATTCCATGTTACAAATTCCATTTTCCACATTCCATGTTCCAAATTCTTAATTCCATTTTCTAAATTTCATGTTCCAAATTCTGAATTCTGTGTTCCAAATTCTGTGTTCCAAATTCCATGTTCCAAATTCTGAAATCTGTGTTTCAATTTCTGAATTCTGTGTTCCGAATTCTGTGTTCTGAATTCCATGTTCCAAATTCCAAATTTCACGCTCTGTATTCCATGTTCCAAATTCCAAATTCCATGTCCCAAATTCATGTTCCAAATTCAGAATTCCGTGTTTCAAATTCTGAATTCTGTGTTCTGAATTCCATGTTCCAAATTCTGATTTGCATGTTCAGAGTTCCAAATTCCGTGTTCCAGATTTCAAATTCCGTGTTCCAAATTCTGAATGCCAAATTCTGTATTTCGAATTACAAATGACAAATTCTGTGTTCCTAATGACAAATTCTGTGTTCTGAATTCCAAATTCCAAATTCCATGTCCAAATTCCAAATTCCATGTTCAGAAATTCCATGTTCCAAATTCCATGTTCCAAATTCTGAATTCCATGTTCCAAATTCCATTTTCCAAATTCTGTGTTCCAGATTCCAAATTCTGTGTTCTGAAATCCATCTTCTGAATTCAACTTCCATGTTCCAAATTCCGTGTTCCATATTCCATGTTCCAAATTTTGAATTCAGTGTACCAAATTCCATGTTCCAAATTCTGAATTCCGTGTTCCAAATCCTGTGTTCCAAATTCCAAATTCTGCGTTCTGAAATCCATGTTCTGAATTCAAATTCCATGTTCCAAATTCCGTGTTCCACATTCCATGTTCCAAATTTTGAATTCAGTGTACCAAATTCCATGTTCCAAATTCTGAATTCCGTGTTTCAAATTCCATGTTCCAAATTCATAATTCCGTGTTTCAAATTCTGAATTCTGTGTTTCAATTTCTGAATTCCGTGTTCTGAATTCCGTGTTCTGAATACCATGTTCCGAATTCCAAATGTCACGCTCCAAATTCCTTGTTCCAAATTCAGAATTCTGTGTTCCAAATTCAGAATTCTGTGTTTCAAATTCTGAATTCCGTGTTCCGAATTACGTATTCCAAATTCTGATTTGCATGTTCTGAATTCCAAATTCTGTGTTCCAAATTCCAAATTCTGCGTTCTGAAATCCATGTTCTGAATTCAAATTCCATGTTCCAAATTCTTAATTCATGGTCCAAATTCCGTGTTCCAAATTCCATGTTCCAAATTCTGAATTCCGTGTTCCAAATTCCATGTTCCAAATTCTGAATTCCATATTCCAAATTCCGTGTTCCAAATTCTGATTTGCAATGTCAAGTTCCATAATTCGAATTACAATTTACAAATTCTGTTTTGCAATGCCAAATTCCATATTTTGAATTACAATTTAAAAGTTCTGTGTTCCAAATGAGAAATTCTGTGTTCTGAATTCCAAATTCCATGTCTGAATTCCAAATTCCATGTTCCAAAATTCCATGTTCCAAATTCCATGTTCCAAATTCTGTGTTCCAGATTCCAAATTCCTTGTTCTGAAATCCATGTTCTGAATTTAAATTCCATGTTCCAAATTCCGTGTTCCACATTCCATGTTCCAAATTTTGAATTCAGTGTACCAAATTCCATGTTCCAAATTCTGAATTCCGTGTTTCAAATTCCATGTTCCAAATTCATAATTCCGTGTTTCAAATTTTGAATTCTGTGTTTCAATTTCTGAATTCCGTGTTCCGAATTCCGTGTTCTGAATACCATGTTCCGAATTCCAAATGTCACGCTCCAAATTCCTTGTTCCAAATTCTGAATTCTGTGTTCCAAATTCAGAATTCTGTGTTTCAAATTCTGAAATCCGTGTTCCGAATTACATATTCCAAATTCTGATTTGCATGTTCTAAATTCCAAATTCTGTGTTCCAAATTCTGTGTTTCATATTCCAAATTCTGCGTTCTGAAATCCATGTTCTGAATTCAAATTCCATGTTCCAAATTCTTAATTTATGGTCCAAATTCTGTGTTCCAAAATCCATGTTCCAAATTCTGAATTCCGTGTTCTAAATTCCATGTTCCACATTCTGAATTCCATATTCCAAATTCTGTGTTCCAAATTCTGATTTGCAATGTCAAATTCCATAATTCGAATTACAATTTACAAATTCTGATTTTCAATGCCAAATTCCATATTTTGAATTACAATTTACAAGTTCTGTGTTCCAAATGACAAATTCTGTGTTCTGAATTCCAAATTCCAAATTCCATGTCCGAATTCCAAATTCCATGTTCCAAAATTCCATGTTCCAAATTCAGAATTCCAGGTTCTGAATTCCGTGTTCCAAATTCTGATTTGAAATGCCAAATTCCATATTTCGAATTACAATTTACAAATTCTGTGTTCCAAATGACAAATTCTGTGTTCTTCATTCCAAATTCCAAACTCCATGTCCCAATTCCAAATTCCATGTTCTAAAATTCCATGTTCCAAATTCCATTTTCCAAATTCTGAATTCCATGTTCCGAAATTCCGTGTTCCAAATTCTGTGTTCCAAATTCTGCATTCTGAAATCCATGTTCTGAATTCAAATTCCAAGTTCCAAATTCTTATTTCTGTATTCTAAATTCCATGTTCCAAATTTTGAATTCAGTGTACCAAATTCCATGTTCCAAATTCTGAATTCCGTGTTTCAAATTGCATGTTCCAAATTCTGAATTCCATGTTTCAAATTCTGAATTCTGTCTTTCAATTTCTGAATTTTGTGTTCCAAATTCCGTTTCCTGAATTCCATATTCCGAATTCCAGATTTCACACTCCGAATACCATGTTCCAAATTCCACATTCCAAATTCCGTGTTCCAAATTCTATGTTCCAAATTCGGAATTCCGTGTTCCAAATTCCATGTTCCGAATTCCATGTTCCAAATTCTGATTTGCATGTTCTGAATTTCAAATTCTGTGCTCCAAATTCCGTGTTCCAAATTCTGAATACCAAATTCCGTATTTCGAATTACAACTTACAAATTCTGTGTTCCGAATTCCAAATGATGTGTTCCGAATTCCAAATTCTGTGTTCTGAATTCCAAATTCCGAATTCCATGTCCAAATTCCATGTTCCGAAATTCAATCTTCCAAATTCTAAATTCTGTGTTCCAAATTCTGATCTGCATGTTCTGAATTCCAAATTCTGTGTTTCAAATTCTGAATGCCAAATTCCATATTTCGAATTACAAGTTACAATTTCTGTGTTCCAAATTACAATTTCTGTGTTCTGATTTCTAAATTCCGAATTCCATACCCTAATTCCAAATTCCATGTTCCCAAATTCCATTTTCCAAATTTTATGTTCCAAATTCTGAATTCTGTGTTCCAAATTCTGTGTTCCAAATTCTGTGTTCCAAATTCCGCGTTCTGAAATCCATGTTCTGATTTCAAATTCCATGTTACAAATTCCATGTTCCACATTTCATGTTCCAAATTTTAAATTCCGTGTTCTAAATTCCATGTTCCAAATTCTATGTTCCAAATTCTGAATTCCGTGTTCCAAATTCTGTGTTCCAAATTCTGAATTCCGTCTTTCAAATTCTGAATTCTGTGTTTCAATTTCTGGATTCTGTGTTCCGAATTCTGTGTTCTGAATTGCATGTTCTGAATTCCAAATTCTGAATACCAAATTCCGTGTTCCAAATTCTGAATACCAAATTCCGTATTTCGAATTACAACTTACAAATTCTGTGTTCCGAATTCTAAATTCTGTGTTCCGAATTCCAAATTCTGTGTTCTGAATTCCAAATTCCGAATTCCATGTCCGAATTCCATGTCCGAATTCCAAATTCCATGTTCCGAAAATCAATCTTCCAAATTCTAAATTCCGTGTTGCAAATACTGATTTGCATGTTCTGAATTCCAAATTCTGTGTTTCAAATTCTGAATGCCAAATTCCATATTTCGAATTACAAGTTATAAATTCTGTGTTCCAAATTACAATTTCTGTGTTCTGATTTCCAAATTTCGAATTCCATGCCCTAATTCCAAATTCCATGTTCCGAAATTCGATGTTCCAAATGTTATGTTCCAAATTCTGAATTCCGTGTTCCAAATTCTGTGTTCCAAATTCTGTTCCAAATTCCAAATTCCGCATTCTGAAATCCATGTTCTGAATTCAAATTCAATGTTACAAATTTCATGTTCCACATTCCATGTTCCAAATTTTTAATTCCGTGTTCTAAATTCCATGTTCCAAATTCTATGTTCCAAATTCTGAATTCCGTGTTCCAAATTCTGTGTTCCAAATTCCATGTTCCAAATTCTGAATTCTGTCTTTCAAATTCTGAATTCTGTGTTTCAATTTCTGAATTCTGTGTTCCGAATTCTGTGTTCTGAATTCCATGTTCCAAATTCCAAATTTCATGCTCCGAATTCCATGTTCCAAATTCCACATTCCAAATTCCGTGTTCCAAATTCCATGTTCCAAATTCAGAATTCCGTGTTTCAAATTTTGAATTCCGTGTTCTGAATTCCGTGTTCCAAATTCTGATTTGCATGTTCTGAATTCCAAATTCTGTGTTCCAAATTTTATGTTCCAAATTCTGAATTCCATGTTCCAAATTCTGAATTCCGTGTTCCAAATTCTGTGTTCCAAATTCCAAATTCCACGTTCTGAAATCCATATTCTGAATTCAAATTCCATATTCCAAATTCCATGTTCCACATACCATGTTCCAAATTCTTAATTCCGTGTTCTGAATTCCACGTTCTGAATTCCGTGTTCCAAATTCTGATTTGCATGTTCTGAATTCCAAATTCTGTGTTCCAAATTCTGTGTTCCAAATTCTGAATGCCAAATTCCTTATTTTGAATTACAAATTACAAATGCTGTGTTCCGATTTCCAAATTCCGAATTCCATGTCCGAATTCCAAATTCAATGTTCCGAAATTCCATGTTCCAAATTTTATGTTCCAAATTCTTATTTCCATGTTCCAAATTCTGAATTCTGTGTTCCAAATTCAGTGTTCCAAATTCCAAATTCTGCATTCTGAAATCCATGTTCTGAATTCAAATTCCATGTTACAAATTCCATTTTCCACATTCCATGTTCCAAATTCTTAATTCCATGTTCTAAATTCCATGTTCCAAATTCTGAATTCCGTGTTCCAAATTCTGTGTTCCAAATTCCATGTTCCAAATTTTGAATTCTGTGTTTCAATTTCTGAATTCTGTGTTCCGAATTCTGTGTTCTGAATTCCATGTTCCAAATTCCAAATTTCACGCTCTGTATTCCATGTTCCAAATTCCAAATTCCAAATTCCATGTTCCAAATTTCATGTTCCAAATTCAGAATTCCGTGTTTCAAATTCTGAATTCCGTGTTCTGAATTCCATGTTCCAAATTCTGATTTGCATGTTCTGAGTTCCAAATTCTGTGTTCCAGATTCCAAATTCTGTGTTCCAAATTGTGAATGCCAAATTCTGTATTTCGAAATACAAATGACAAATTCTGTGTTCCTAATGACAAATTCTGTGTTCTGAATTCCAAATTCCAAATTCCATGTCCAAATTCCAAATTCCATGTTCAGAAATTCCATGTTCCAAATTCCATGTTCCAAATTCTGAATTCCATGTTCCAAATTCCATGTTCCAAATTCTGTGTTCCAGATTCCAAATTCCTTGTTCTGAAATCCATGTTCTGAATTCAAATTCCATGTTCCAAATTCCGTGTTCCACATTCCATGTTCCAAATTTTGAATTCAGTGTACCAAATTCCATGTTCCAAATTCTGAATTCCGTGTTTCAAATTCCATGTTCCAAATTTATAATTCCATGTTTCAAATTCTGAATTCTGTGTTTCAATTTCTGAATTCCGTGTTCCGAATTCCATTTTCTGAATAACATGTTCCGAATTCCAAATGTCACGCTCCAAATTCCTTGTTCCAAATTCAGAATTCTGTGTTCCAAATTCAGAATTCTGTGTTTCAAATTCTGAATTCCGTGTTCCGAATTACGTATTCCAAATTCTGATTGCATGTTCTGAGTTCCAAATTCTGTGTTCCAAATTCCAAATTCTGCGTTCTGAAATCCATGTTCTGAATTCAAATTCCATGTTCCAAATTCTTAATTCATGGTCCAAATTCCGTGTTCCAAATTCCATGTTCCAAATTCTGAATTCCGTGTTCCAAATTCCATGTTCCAAATTCTGAATTCCATATTCCAAATTCCGTGTTCCAAATTCTGATTTGCAATGTCAAATTCCATAATTCGAATTACAATTTACAAATTCTGATTTGCAATGCCAAATTCCATATTTTGAATTAAATTTAAAAGTTCTGTGTTCCAAATGAGAAATTCTGTGTTCTGAATTCCAAATTCCAAATTCCATGTCCGAATTCCAAATTCCATGTTCCAAAATTCCATATTCCAAATTCCATGTTCCAAATTCTGAATTCCATGTTCCAAATTCTGAATGCCATGTTCCAAATTCTGAATTCCGTGTTCCAAATCCTGTGTTCCAAATTCCAAATTCTGCGTTATGAAATCCATGTTCTGAATTCAAATTCCATGTTCCAAATTCTTAATTCATGGTCCAAATTCCATGTTCCAAATTCCATGTTCCAAATTCTGAATTCTGTGTTTCAATTTCTGAATTCTGTGTTCCGAATTCTGTGTTCTGAATTCCATGTTCCAAATTCTGAATTCTGTCTTTCAAATTCTGAATTCTGTGTTTCAATTTCTGAATTCTGTGTTCCGAATTCTGTGTTCTGAATTCCATGTTCCAAATTCCAAATTTCACGCTCTGTATTCCATGTTCCAAATTCCACATTCCAAATTCCGTGTTCCAAATTCCATGTTCCAAATTCAGAATTCCGTGTTTCAAATTTTAAATTCCGTGTTCTGAATTCCGTGTTCCAAATTCTGATTTGCATGTTCTGAATTCCAAATTCTGTGTTCCAAATTCTGTGTTCCAAATTCCAAATTCCACGTTCTGAAATCCATATTCTGAATTCAAATTCCATGTTCCACATACCATGTTCCACATACCATGTTCCAAATTCTTAATTCCGTGTTCTAAATTCCATGTTCCAAATTCCATGTTTCAAATTTTGAATTCCACGTTCGAATTCCGTGTTCCAAATTCTGATTTGCATGTTTTGAATTCCAAATTCTGTGTTCCAAATTCTGTGTTCCAAATTCTGAATGCCAAATTCCTTATTTTGAATTACAAATTACAAATTCTGTGTTCTGATTTCCAAATTCCAAACTCCATGTCCAAATTCCAAATTCAATGTTCCGAAATTCCATGTTCCAAATTTTATGTTCCAAATTCTGATTTCCATGTTCCAAATTCAGAATTCTGTGTTCCAAATTCAGTGTTCCAAATTCCAAATTCTGCATTCTGAAATCCATGTTCTGAATTCAAATTCCATGTTACAAATTCCATTTTCCACATTCCATGTTCCAAATTCTTAATTCCATGTTCTAAATTCCATGTTCCAAATTCTGAATTCCGTGTTCCAAATTCTGTGTTCCAAATTCCATGTTCCAAATTCTGAATTCTGTGTTTCAATTTCTGAATTCTGTGTTCCGAATTCTGTGTTCTGAATTCCATGTTCCAAATTCCAAATTTCACGCTCTGTATTCCATGTTCCAAATTCCAAATTCCAAATTCCATGTTCCAAATTTCATGTTCCAAATTCAGAATTCCGTGTTTCAAATTCTGAATTCCGTGTTCTGAATTCCATGTTCCAAATTCTGATTTGCATGTTCTGAGTTCCAAATTCTGTGTTCCAGATTCCAAATTCTGTGTTCCAAATTCTGAATGCCAAATTCTGTATTTCGAAATACAAATGACAAATTCTGTGTTCCTAATGACAAATTCTGTGTTCTGAATTCCAAATTCCAAATTCCATGTCCAAATTCCAAATTCCATGTTCAGAAATTCCATGTTCCAAATTCCATGTTCCAAATTCTGAATTCCATGTTCCAAATTCCATGTTCCAAATTCTGTGTTCCAGATTCCAAATTCCTTGTTCTGAAATCCATGTTCTGAATTCAAATTCCATGTTCCAAATTCCGTGTTCCACATTCCATGTTCCAAATTTTGAATTCAGTGTACCAAATTCCATGTTCCAAATTCTGAATTCCGTGTTTCAAATTCCATGTTCCAAATTTATAATTCCATGTTTCAAATTCTGAATTCTGTGTTTCAATTTCTGAATTCCGTGTTCTGAATTCCATTTTCTGAATAACATGTTCCGAATTCCAAATGTCACGCTCCAAATTCCTTGTTCCAAATTCAGAATTCTGTGTTCCAAATTCAGAATTCTGTGTTCCAAATTCAGTGTTCCAAATTCCAAATTCTGCATTCTGAAATCCATGTTCTGAATTCAAATTCCATGTTACAAATTCCATTTTCCACATTCCATGTTCCAAATTCTTAATTCCATGTTCTAAATTCCATGTTCCAAATTCTGAATTCCGTGTTCCAAATTCTGTGTTCCAAATTCCATGTTCCAAATTCTGAATTCTGTGTTTCAATTTCTGAATTCTGTGTTCCGAATTCTGTGTTCTGAATTCCATGTTCCAAATTCCAAATTTCACGCTCTGTATTCCATGTTCCAAATTCCAAATTCCAAATTCCATGTTCCAAATTTCATGTTCCAAATTCAGAATTCCGTGTTTCAAATTCTGAATTCCGTGTTCTGAATTCCATGTTCCAAATTCTGATTTGCATGTTCTGAGTTCCAAATTCTGTGTTCCAGATTCCAAATTCTGTGTTCCAAATTCTGAATGCCAAATTCTGTATTTCGAAATACAAATGACAAATTCTGTGTTCCTAATGACAAATTCTGTGTTCTGAATTCCAAATTCCAAATTCCATGTCCAAATTCCAAATTCCATGTTCAGAAATTCCATGTTCCAAATTCCATGTTCCAAATTCTGAATTCCATGTTCCAAATTCCATGTTCCAAATTCTGTGTTCCAGATTCCAAATTCCTTGTTCTGAAATCCATGTTCTGAATTCAAATTCCATGTTCCAAATTCCGTGTTCCACATTCCATGTTCCAAATTTTGAATTCAGTGTACCAAATTCCATGTTCCAAATTCTGAATTCCGTGTTTCAAATTCCATGTTCCAAATTTATAATTCCATGTTTCAAATTCTGAATTCTGTGTTTCAATTTCTGAATTCCGTGTTCCGAATTCCATTTTCTGAATAACATGTTCCGAATTCCAAATGTCACGCTCCAAATTCCTTGTTCCAAATTCAGAATTCTGTGTTCCAAATTCAGAATTCTGTGTTTCAAATTCTGAATTCCGTGTTCCGAATTACGTATTCCAAATTCTGATTTGCATGTTCTGAATTCCAAATTCTGTGTTCCAAATTCCAAATTCTGCGTTCTGAAATCCATGTTCTGAATTCAAATTCCATGTTCCAAATTCTTAATTCATGGTCCAAATTCCGTGTTCCAAATTCCATGTTCCAAATTCTGAATTCCGTGTTCCAAATTCCATGTTCCAAATTCTGAATTCCATATTCCAAATTCCGTGTTCCAAATTCTGATTTGCAATGTCAAATTCCATAATTTGAATTACAATTTACAAATTCTGATTTGCAATGCCAAATTCCATATTTTGAATTAAATTTAAAAGTTCTGTGTTCCAAATGAGAAATTCTGTGTTCTGAATTCCAAATTCCAAATTCCATGTCCGAATTCCAAATTCCATGTTCCAAAATTCCATGTTCCAAATTCCATGTCCCAAATTCTGAATTCCATGTTCCAAATTCTGAATTCCGTGTTCCAAATCCTGTGTTCCAAATTCCAAATTCTGCGTTCTGAAATCCATGTTCTGAATTCAAATTCCATGTTCCAAATTCCATGTTCCAAATTCTGAATTCTGTGTTTCAATTTCTGAATTCTGTGTTCCGAATTCTGTGTTCTGAATTCCATGTTCCAAATTCTGAATTCTGTCTTTCAAATTCTGAATTCTGTGTTTCAATTTCTGAATTCTGTGTTCCGAATTCTGTGTTCTGAATTCTATGTTCCAAATTCCAAATTTCACGCTCTGTATTCCATGTTCCAAATTCCACATTCCAAATTCCATGTTCCAAATTTCATGTTCCAAATTCAGAATTCCGTGTTTCAAATTCTGAATTCCGTGTTCTGAATTCCATGTTCCAAATTCTGATTTGCATGTTCTGAGCTCCAAATTCCGTGTTCCAGATTCCAAATTCCGTGTCCCAAATTCTGAATGCCAAATTCTGTATTTCGAATTACAAATGACAAATTCTGTGTTCCTAATGACAAATTCTGTGTTCTGAATTCCAAATTCCAAATTCCATGTCCAAATTCCAAATTCCATGTTCAGAAATTCCGTGTTCCAAATTCTGTGTTCCAAATTCTGAATTCCGTCTTTCAAATTCTGAATTCTGTGTTTCAATTTCTGGATTCTGTGTTCCGAATTCTATGTTCTGAATTGCATGTTCTGAATTCCAAATTCTGAATACCAAATTCCGTGTTCCAAATTCTGAATACCAAATTCCGTATTTCGAATTACAACTTACAAATTCTGTGTTCCGAATTCTAAATTCTGTGTTCCGAATTCCAAATTCTGTGTTCTGAATTCCAAATTCCGAATTCCATGTCCGAATTCCAAATTCCATGTTCCGAAAATCAATCTTCCAAATTCTAAATTCCGTGTTGCAAATACTGATTTGCATGTTCTGAATTCCAAATTCTGTGTTTCAAATTCTGAATGCCAAATTCCATATTTCGAATTACAAGTTATAAATTCTGTGTTCCAAATTACAATTTCTGTGTTCTGATTTCCAAATTTCGAATTCCATGCCCTAATTCCAAATTCCATGTTCCGAAATTCGATGTTCCAAATGTTATGTTCCAAATTCTGAATTCCGTGTTCCAAATTCTGTGTTCCAAATTCTGTTCCAAATTCCAAATTCCGCATTCTGAAATCCATGTTCTGAATTCAAATTCAATGTTACAAATTTCATGTTCCACATTCCATGTTCCAAATTTTTAATTCCGTGTTCTAAATTCCATGTTCCAAATTCTATGTTCCAAATTCTGAATTCCGTGTTCCAAATTCTGTGTTCCAAATTCCATGTTCCAAATTCTGAATTCTGTCTTTCAAATTCTGAATTCTGTGTTTCAATTTCTGAATTCTGTGTTACGAATTCTGTGTTCTGAATTCCATGTTCCAAATTCCAAATTTCATGCTCCGAATTCCATGTTCCAAATTCCACATTCCAAATTCCGTGTTCCAAATTCCATGTTCCAAATTCAGAATTCCGTGTTTCAAATTTTGAATTCCGTGTTCTGAATTCCGTGTTCCAAATTCTGATTTGCATGTTCTGAATTCCAAATTCTGTGTTCCAAATTTTATGTTCCAAATTCTGAATTCCATGTTCCAAATTCTGAATTCCGTGTTCCAAATTCTGTGTTCCAAATTCCAAATTCCGTGTTCTGAATTCCACGTTCTGAATTCCGTGTTCCAAATTCTGATTTGCATGTTCTGAATTCCAAATTCTGTGTTCCAAATTCTGTGTTCCAAATTCTGAATGCCAAATTCCTTATTTTGAATTACAAATTACAAATGCTGTGTTCCGATTTCCAAATTCCGAATTCCATGTCCGAATTCCAAATTCAATGTTCCGAAATTCCATGTTCCAAATTTTATGTTCCAAATTCTTATTTCCATGTTCCAAATTCTGAATTCTGTGTTCCAAATTCAGTGTTCCAAATTCCAAATTCTGCATTCTGAAATCCATGTTCTGAATTCAAATTCCATGTTACAAATTCCATTTTCCACATTCCATGTTCCAAATTCTTAATTCCATGTTCTAAATTCCATGTTCCAAATTCTGAATTCCGTGTTCCAAATTCTGTGTTCCAAATTCCATGTTCCAAATTTTGAATTCTGTGTTTCAATTTCTGAATTCTGTGTTCCGAATTCTGTGTTCTGAATTCCATGTTCCAAATTCCAAATTTCACGCTCTGTATTCCATGTTCCAAATTCCAAATTCCAAATTCCATGTTCCAAATTTCATGTTCCAAATTCAGAATTCCGTGTTTCAAATTCTGAATTCCGTGTTCTGAATTCCATGTTCCAAATTCTGATTTGCATGTTCTGAGTTCCAAATTCTGTGTTCCAGATTCCAAATTCTGTGTTCCAAATTGTGAATGCCAAATTCTGTATTTCGAAATACAAATGACAAATTCTGTGTTCCTAATGACAAATTCTGTGTTCTGAATTCCAAATTCCAAATTCCATGTCCAAATTCCAAATTCCATGTTCAGAAATTCCATGTTCCAAATTCCATGTTCCAAATTCTGAATTCCATGTTCCAAATTCCATGTTCCAAATTCTGTGTTCCAGATTCCAAATTCCTTGTTCTGAAATCCATGTTCTGAATTCAAATTCCATGTTCCAAATTCCGTGTTCCACATTCCATGTTCCAAATTTTGAATTCAGTGTACCAAATTCCATGTTCCAAATTCTGAATTCCGTGTTTCAAATTCCATGTTCCAAATTTATAATTCCATGTTTCAAATTCTGAATTCTGTGTTTCAATTTCTGAATTCCGTGTTCCGAATTCCATTTTCTGAATAACATGTTCCGAATTCCAAATGTCACGCTCCAAATTCCTTGTTCCAAATTCAGAATTCTGTGTTCCAAATTCAGAATTCTGTGTTTCAAATTCTGAATTCCGTGTTCCGAATTACGTATTCCAAATTCTGATTGCATGTTCTGAGTTCCAAATTCTGTGTTCCAAATTCCAAATTCTGCGTTCTGAAATCCATGTTCTGAATTCAAATTCCATGTTCCAAATTCCGTGTTCCAAATTCTGATTTGCAATGTCAAATTCCATAATTTGAATTACAATTTACAAATTCTGATTTGCAATGCCAAATTCCAAATTTTGAATTAAATTTAAAAGTTCTGTGTTCCAAATGAGAAATTCTGTGTTCTGAATTCCAAATTCCAAATTCCATGTCCGAATTCCAAATTCCATGTTCCAAAATTCCATGTTCCAAATTCCATGTCCCAAATTCTGAATTCCATGTTCCAAATTCTGAATTCCGTGTTCCAAATCCTGTGTTCCAAATTCCAAATTCTGCGTTCTGAAATCCATGTTCTGAATTCAAATTCCATGTTCCAAATTCCATGTTCCAAATTCTGAATTCTGTGTTTCAATTTCTGAATTCTGTGTTCCGAATTCTGTGTTCTGAATTCCATGTTCCAAATTCTGAATTCTGTCTTTCAAATTCTGAATTCTGTGTTTCAATTTCTGAATTCTGTGTTCCGAATTCTGTGTTCTGAATTCTATGTTCCAAATTCCAAATTTCACGCTCTGTATTCCATGTTCCAAATTCCACATTCCAAATTCCATGTTCCAAATTTCATGTTCCAAATTCAGAATTCCGTGTTTCAAATTCTGAATTCCGTGTTCTGAATTCCATGTTCCAAATTCTGATTTGCATGTTCTGAGCTCCAAATTCCGTGTTCCAGATTCCAAATTCCGTGTCCCAAATTGTGAATGCCAAATTCTGTATTTCGAATTACAAATGACAAATTCTGTGTTCCTAATGACAAATTCTGTGTTCTGAATTCCAAATTCCAAATTCCATGTCCAAATTCCAAATTCCATGTTCAGAAATTCCATGTTCCAAATTCCATGTTCCAAATTCTGAATTCCATGTTCCAAATTCCATGTTCCAAATTCTGTGTTCCAGATTCCAAATTCCTTGTTCTGAAATCCATGTTCTGAATTCAAATTCCATGTTCCAAATTCCGTGTTCCACATTCCATGTTCCAAATTTTGAATTCAGTGTACCAAATTCCATGTTCCAAATTCTGAATTCCGTGTTTCAAATTCCATGTTCCAAATTTATAATTCCATGTTTCAAATTCTGAATTCTGTGTTTCAATTTCTGAATTCCGTGTTCCGAATTCCATTTTCTGAATAACATGTTCCGAATTCCAAATGTCACGCTCCAAATTCCTTGTTCCAAATTCAGAATTCTGTGTTCCAAATTCAGAATTCTGTGTTTCAAATTCTGAATTCCGTGTTCCGAATTACGTATTCCAAATTCTGATTGCATGTTCTGAGTTCCAAATTCTGTGTTCCAAATTCCAAATTCTGCGTTCTGAAATCCATGTTCTGAATTCAAATTCCATGTTCCAAATTCTTAATTCATGGTCCAAATTCCGTGTTCCAAATTCCATGTTCCAAATTCTGAATTCCGTGTTCCAAATTCCATGTTCCAAATTCTGAATTCCATATTCCAAATTCCGTGTTCCAAATTCTGATTTGCAATGTCAAATTCCATAATTCGAATTACAATTTACAAATTCTGATTTGCAATGCCAAATTCCATATTTTGAATTAAATTTAAAAGTTCTGTGTTCCAAATGAGAAATTCTGTGTTCTGAATTCCAAATTCCAAATTCCATGTCCGAATTCCAAATTCCATGTTCCAAAATTCCATATTCCAAATTCCATGTTCCAAATTCTGAATTCCATGTTCCAAATTCTGAATGCCATGTTCCAAATTCTGAATTCCGTGTTCCAAATCCTGTGTTCCAAATTCCAAATTCTGCGTTATGAAATCCATGTTCTGAATTCAAATTCCATGTTCCAAATTCTTAATTCATGGTCCAAATTCCATGTTCCAAATTCCATGTTCCAAATTCTGAATTCTGTGTTTCAATTTCTGAATTCTGTGTTCCGAATTCTGTGTTCTGAATTCCATGTTCCAAATTCTGAATTCTGTCTTTCAAATTCTGAATTCTGTGTTTCAATTTCTGAATTCTGTGTTCCGAATTCTGTGTTCTGAATTCCATGTTCCAAATTCCAAATTTCACGCTCTGTATTCCATGTTCCAAATTCCACATTCCAAATTCCGTGTTCCAAATTCCATGTTCCAAATTCAGAATTCCGTGTTTCAAATTTTAAATTCCGTGTTCTGAATTCCGTGTTCCAAATTCTGATTTGCATGTTCTGAATTCCAAATTCTGTGTTCCAAATTCCAAATTCCACGTTCTGAAATCCATATTCTGAATTCAAATTCCATGTTCCACATACCATGTTCCACATACCATGTTCCAAATTCTTAATTCCGTGTTCTAAATTCCATGTTCCAAATTCCATGTTTCAAATTTTGAATTCCACGTTCGAATTCCGTGTTCCAAATTCTGATTTGCATGTTCTGAATTCCAAATTCTGTGTTCCAAATTCTGTGTTCCAAATTCTGAATGCCAAATTCCTTATTTTGAATTACAAATTACAAATTCTGTGTTCTGATTTCCAAATTCCAAACTCCATGTCCAAATTCCAAATTCAATGTTCCGAAATTCCATGTTCCAAATTTTATGTTCCAAATTCTGATTTCCATGTTCCAAATTCTGAATTCTGTGTTCCAAATTCAGTGTTCCAAATTCCAAATTCTGCATTCTGAAATCCATGTTCTGAATTCAAATTCCATGTTACAAATTCCATTTTCCACATTCCATGTTCCAAATTCTTAATTCCATGTTCTAAATTCCATGTTCCAAATTCTGAATTCCGTGTTCCAAATTCTGTGTTCCAAATTCCATGTTCCAAATTCTGAATTCTGTGTTTCAATTTCTGAATTCTGTGTTCCGAATTCTGTGTTCTGAATTCCATGTTCCAAATTCCAAATTTCACGCTCTGTATTCCATGTTCCAAATTCCAAATTCCAAATTCCATGTTCCAAATTTCATGTTCCAAATTCAGAATTCCGTGTTTCAAATTCTGAATTCCGTGTTCTGAATTCCATGTTCCAAATTCTGATTTGCATGTTCTGAGTTCCAAATTCTGTGTTCCAGATTCCAAATTCTGTGTTCCAAATTCTGAATGCCAAATTCTGTATTTCGAAATACAAATGACAAATTCTGTGTTCCTAATGACAAATTCTGTGTTCTGAATTCCAAATTCCAAATTCCATGTCCAAATTCCAAATTCCATGTTCAGAAATTCCATGTTCCAAATTCCATGTTCCAAATTCTGAATTCCATGTTCCAAATTCCATGTTCCAAATTCTGTGTTCCAGATTCCAAATTCCTTGTTCTGAAATCCATGTTCTGAATTCAAATTCCATGTTCCAAATTCCGTGTTCCACATTCCATGTTCCAAATTTTGAATTCAGTGTACCAAATTCCATGTTCCAAATTCTGAATTCCGTGTTTCAAATTCCATGTTCCAAATTTATAATTCCATGTTTCAAATTCTGAATTCTGTGTTTCAATTTCTGAATTCCGTGTTCCGAATTCCATTTTCTGAATAACATGTTCCGAATTCCAAATGTCACGCTCCAAATTCCTTGTTCCAAATTCAGAATTCTGTGTTCCAAATTCAGAATTCTGTGTTCCAAATTCAGTGTTCCAAATTCCAAATTCTGCATTCTGAAATCCATGTTCTGAATTCAAATTCCATGTTACAAATTCCATTTTCCACATTCCATGTTCCAAATTCTTAATTCCATGTTCTAAATTCCATGTTCCAAATTCTGAATTCCGTGTTCCAAATTCTGTGTTCCAAATTCCATGTTCCAAATTCTGAATTCTGTGTTTCAATTTCTGAATTCTGTGTTCCGAATTCTGTGTTCTGAATTCCATGTTCCAAATTCCAAATTTCACGCTCTGTATTCCATGTTCCAAATTCCAAATTCCAAATTCCATGTTCCAAATTTCATGTTCCAAATTCAGAATTCCGTGTTTCAAATTCTGAATTCCGTGTTCTGAATTCCATGTTCCAAATTCTGATTTGCATGTTCTGAGTTCCAAATTCTGTGTTCCAGATTCCAAATTCTGTGTTCCAAATTGTGAATGCCAAATTCTGTATTTCGAAATACAAATGACAAATTCTGTGTTCCTAATGACAAATTCTGTGTTCTGAATTCCAAATTCCAAATTCCATGTCCAAATTCCAAATTCCATGTTCAGAAATTCCATGTTCCAAATTCCATGTTCCAAATTCTGAATTCCATGTTCCAAATTCCATGTTCCAAATTCTGTGTTCCAGATTCCAAATTCCTTGTTCTGAAATCCATGTTCTGAATTCAAATTCCATGTTCCAAATTCCGTGTTCCACATTCCATGTTCCAAATTTTGAATTCAGTGTACCAAATTCCATGTTCCAAATTCTGAATTCCGTGTTTCAAATTCCATGTTCCAAATTTATAATTCCATGTTTCAAATTCTGAATTCTGTGTTTCAATTTCTGAATTCCGTGTTCCGAATTCCATTTTCTGAATAACATGTTCCGAATTCCAAATGTCACGCTCCAAATTCCTTGTTCCAAATTCAGAATTCTGTGTTCCAAATTCAGAATTCTGTGTTTCAAATTCTGAATTCCGTGTTCCGAATTACGTATTCCAAATTCTGATTTGCATGTTCTGAATTCCAAATTCTGTGTTCCAAATTCCAAATTCTGCGTTCTGAAATCCATGTTCTGAATTCAAATTCCATGTTCCAAATTCTTAATTCATGGTCCAAATTCCGTGTTCCAAATTCCATGTTCCAAATTCTGAATTCTGTGTTCCAAATTCCATGTTCCAAATTCTGAATTCCATATTCCAAATTCCGTGTTCCAAATTCTGATTTGCAATGTCAAATTCCATAATTTGAATTACAATTTACAAATTCTGATTTGCAATGCCAAATTCCATATTTTGAATTAAATTTAAAAGTTCTGTGTTCCAAATGAGAAATTCTGTGTTCTGAATTCCAAATTCCAAATTCCATGTCCGAATTCCAAATTCCATGTTCCAAAATTCCATGTTCCAAATTCTGAATTCCATGTTCCAAATTCCATGTTCCAAATTCTGTGTTCCAGATTCCAAATTCCTTGTTCTGAAATCCATGTTCTGAATTCAAATTCCATGTTCCAAATTCCGTGTTCCACATTCCATGTTCCAAATTTTGAATTCAGTGTACCAAATTCCATGTTCCAAATTCTGAATTCCGTGTTTCAAATTCCATGTTCCAAATTTATAATTCCATGTTTCAAATTCTGAATTCTGTGTTTCAATTTCTGAATTCCGTGTTCCGAATTCCATTTTCTGAATAACATGTTCCGAATTCCAAATGTCACGCTCCAAATTCCTTGTTCCAAATTCAGAATTCTGTGTTCCAAATTCAGAATTCTGTGTTTCAAATTCTGAATTCCGTGTTCCGAATTACGTATTCCAAATTCTGATTGCATGTTCTGAGTTCCAAATTCTGTGTTCCAAATTCCAAATTCTGCGTTCTGAAATCCATGTTCTGAATTCAAATTCCATGTTCCAAATTCCGTGTTCCAAATTCTGATTTGCAATGTCAAATTCCATAATTTGAATTACAATTTACAAATTCTGATTTGCAATGCCAAATTCCAAATTTTGAATTAAATTTAAAAGTTCTGTGTTCCAAATGAGAAATTCTGTGTTCTGAATTCCAAATTCCAAATTCCATGTCCGAATTCCAAATTCCATGTTCCAAAATTCCATGTTCCAAATTCCATGTCCCAAATTCTGAATTCCATGTTCCAAATTCTGAATTCCGTGTTCCAAATCCTGTGTTCCAAATTCCAAATTCTGCGTTCTGAAATCCATGTTCTGAATTCAAATTCCATGTTCCAAATTCCATGTTCCAAATTCTGAATTCTGTGTTTCAATTTCTGAATTCTGTGTTCCGAATTCTGTGTTCTGAATTCCATGTTCCAAATTCTGAATGCTGTCTTTCAAATTCTGAATTCTGTGTTTCAATTTCTGAATTCTGTGTTCCGAATTCTGTGTTCTGAATTCTATGTTCCAAATTCCAAATTTCACGCTCTGTATTCCATGTTCCAAATTCCACATTCCAAATTCCATGTTCCAAATTTCATGTTCCAAATTCAGAATTCCGTGTTTCAAATTCTGAATTCCGTGTTCTGAATTCCATGTTCCAAATTCTGATTTGCATGTTCTGAGCTCCAAATTCCGTGTTCCAGATTCCAAATTCCGTGTCCCAAATTCTGAATGCCAAATTCTGTATTTCGAATTACAAATGACAAATTCTGTGTTCCTAATGACAAATTCTGTGTTCTGAATTCCAAATTCCAAATTCCATGTCCAAATTCCAAATTCCATGTTCAGAAATTCCGTGTTCCAAATTCTGTGTTCCAAATTCTGAATTCCGTCTTTCAAATTCTGAATTCTGTGTTTCAATTTCTGGATTCTGTGTTCCGAATTCTGTGTTCTGAATTGCATGTTCTGAATTCCAAATTCTGAATACCAAATTCCGTGTTCCAAATTCTGAATACCAAATTCCGTATTTCGAATTACAACTTACAAATTCTGTGTTCCGAATTCTAAATTCTGTGTTCCGAATTCCAAATTCTGTGTTCTGAATTCCAAATTCCGAATTCCATGTCCGAATTCCAAATTCCATGTTCCGAAAATCAATCTTCCAAATTCTAAATTCCGTGTTGCAAATACTGATTTGCATGTTCTGAATTCCAAATTCTGTGTTTCAAATTCTGAATGCCAAATTCCATATTTCGAATTACAAGTTATAAATTCTGTGTTCCAAATTACAATTTCTGTGTTCTGATTTCCAAATTTCGAATTCCATGCCCTAATTCCAAATTCCATGTTCCAAAATTCGATGTTCCAAATGTTATGTTCCAAATTCTGAATTCCGTGTTCCAAATTCTGTGTTCCAAATTCTGTTCCAAATTCCAAATTCCGCATTCTGAAATCCATGTTCTGAATTCAAATTCAATGTTACAAATTTCATGTTCCACATTCCATGTTCCAAATTTTTAATTCCGTGTTCTAAATTCCATGTTCCAAATTCTATGTTCCAAATTCTGAATTCCGTGTTCCAAATTCTGTGTTCCAAATTCCATGTTCCAAATTCTGAATTCTGTCTTTCAAATTCTGAATTCTGTGTTTCAATTTCTGAATTCTGTGTTACGAATTCTGTGTTCTGAATTCCATGTTCCAAATTCCAAATTTCATGCTCCGAATTCCATGTTCCAAATTCCACATTCCAAATTCCGTGTTCCAAATTCCATGTTCCAAATTCAGAATTCCGTGTTTCAAATTTTGAATTCCGTGTTCTGAATTCCGTGTTCCAAATTCTGATTTGCATGTTCTGAATTCCAAATTCTGTGTTCCAAATTTTATGTTCCAAATTCTGAATTCCATGTTCCAAATTCTGAATTCCGTGTTCCAAATTCTGTGTTCCAAATTCCAAATTCCACGTTCTGAAATCCATATTCTGAATTCAAATTCCATATTCCAAATTCCATGTTCCACATACCATGTTCCAAATTCTTAATTCCGTGTTCTGAATTCCACGTTCTGAATTCCGTGTTCCAAATTCTGATTTGCATGTTCTGAATTCCAAATTCTGTGTTCCAAATTCTGTGTTCCAAATTCTGAATGCCAAATTCCTTATTTTGAATTACAAATTACAAATGCTGTGTTCCGATTTCCAAATTCCGAATTCCATGTCCGAATTCCAAATTCAATGTTCCGAAATTCCATGTTCCAAATTTTATGTTCCAAATTCTTATTTCCATGTTCCAAATTCTGAATTCTGTGTTCCAAATTCAGTGTTCCAAATTCCAAATTCTGCATTCTGAAATCCATGTTCTGAATTCAAATTCCATGTTACAAATTCCATTTTCCACATTCCATGTTCCAAATTCTTAATTCCATGTTCTAAATTCCATGTTCCAAATTCTGAATTCCGTGTTCCAAATTCTGTGTTCCAAATTCCATGTTCCAAATTTTGAATTCTGTGTTTCAATTTCTGAATTCTGTGTTCCGAATTCTGTGTTCTGAATTCCATGTTCCAAATTCCAAATTTCACGCTCTGTATTCCATGTTCCAAATTCCAAATTCCAAATTCCATGTTCCAAATTTCATGTTCCAAATTCAGAATTCCGTGTTTCAAATTCTGAATTCCGTGTTCTGAATTCCATGTTCCAAATTCTGATTTGCATGTTCTGAGTTCCAAATTCTGTGTTCCAGATTCCAAATTCTGTGTTCCAAATTGTGAATGCCAAATTCTGTATTTCGAAATACAAATGACAAATTCTGTGTTCCTAATGACAAATTCTGTGTTCTGAATTCCAAATTCCAAATTCCATGTCCAAATTCCAAATTCCATGTTCAGAAATTCCATGTTCCAAATTCCATGTTCCAAATTCTGAATTCCATGTTCCAAATTCCATGTTCCAAATTCTGTGTTCCAGATTCCAAATTCCTTGTTCTGAAATCCATGTTCTGAATTCAAATTCCATGTTCCAAATTCCGTGTTCCACATTCCATGTTCCAAATTTTGAATTCAGTGTACCAAATTCCATGTTCCAAATTCTGAATTCCGTGTTTCAAATTCCATGTTCCAAATTTATAATTCCATGTTTCAAATTCTGAATTCTGTGTTTCAATTTCTGAATTCCGTGTTCCGAATTCCATTTTCTGAATAACATGTTCCGAATTCCAAATGTCACGCTCCAAATTCCTTGTTCCAAATTCAGAATTCTGTGTTCCAAATTCAGAATTCTGTGTTTCAAATTCTGAATTCCGTGTTCCGAATTACGTATTCCAAATTCTGATTGCATGTTCTGAGTTCCAAATTCTGTGTTCCAAATTCCAAATTCTGCGTTCTGAAATCCATGTTCTGAATTCAAATTCCATGTTCCAAATTCTTAATTCATGGTCCAAATTCCGTGTTCCAAATTCCATGTTCCAAATTCTGAATTCCGTGTTCCAAATTCCATGTTCCAAATTCTGAATTCCATATTCCAAATTCCGTGTTCCAAATTCTGATTTGCAATGTCAAATTCCATAATTCGAATTACAATTTACAAATTCTGATTTGCAATGCCAAATTCCATATTTTGAATTAAATTTAAAAGTTCTGTGTTCCAAATGAGAAATTCTGTGTTCTGAATTCCAAATTCCAAATTCCATGTCCGAATTCCAAATTCCATGTTCCAAAATTCCATATTCCAAATTCCATGTTCCAAATTCTGAATTCCATGTTCCAAATTCTGAATGCCATGTTCCAAATTCTGAATTCCGTGTTCCAAATCCTGTGTTCCAAATTCCAAATTCTGCGTTATGAAATCCATGTTCTGAATTCAAATTCCATGTTCCAAATTCTTAATTCATGGTCCAAATTCCATGTTCCAAATTCCATGTTCCAAATTCTGAATTCTGTGTTTCAATTTCTGAATTCTGTGTTCCGAATTCTGTGTTCTGAATTCCATGTTCCAAATTCTGAATTCTGTCTTTCAAATTCTGAATTCTGTGTTTCAATTTCTGAATTCTGTGTTCCGAATTCTGTGTTCTGAATTCCATGTTCCAAATTCCAAATTTCACGCTCTGTATTCCATGTTCCAAATTCCACATTCCAAATTCCGTGTTCCAAATTCCATGTTCCAAATTCAGAATTCCGTGTTTCAAATTTTAAATTCCGTGTTCTGAATTCCGTGTTCCAAATTCTGATTTGCATGTTCTGAATTCCAAATTCTGTGTTCCAAATTCTGTGTTCCAAATTCCAAATTCCACGTTCTGAAATCCATATTCTGAATTCAAATTCCATGTTCCACATACCATGTTCCACATACCATGTTCCAAATTCTTAATTCCGTGTTCTAAATTCCATGTTCCAAATTCCATGTTTCAAATTTTGAATTCCACGTTCGAATTCCGTGTTCCAAATTCTGATTTGCATGTTCTGAATTCCAAATTCTGTGTTCCAAATTCTGTGTTCCAAATTCTGAATGCCAAATTCCTTATTTTGAATTACAAATTACAAATTCTGTGTTCTGATTTCCAAATTCCAAACTCCATGTCCAAATTCCAAATTCAATGTTCCGAAATTCCATGTTCCAAATTTTATGTTCCAAATTCTGATTTCCATGTTCCAAATTCTGAATTCTGTGTTCCAAATTCAGTGTTCCAAATTCCAAATTCTGCATTCTGAAATCCATGTTCTGAATTCAAATTCCATGTTACAAATTCCATTTTCCACATTCCATGTTCCAAATTCTTAATTCCATGTTCTAAATTCCATGTTCCAAATTCTGAATTCCGTGTTCCAAATTCTGTGTTCCAAATTCCATGTTCCAAATTCTGAATTCTGTGTTTCAATTTCTGAATTCTGTGTTCCGAATTCTGTGTTCTGAATTCCATGTTCCAAATTCCAAATTTCACGCTCTGTATTCCATGTTCCAAATTCCAAATTCCAAATTCCATGTTCCAAATTTCATGTTCCAAATTCAGAATTCCGTGTTTCAAATTCTGAATTCCGTGTTCTGAATTCCATGTTCCAAATTCTGATTTGCATGTTCTGAGTTCCAAATTCTGTGTTCCAGATTCCAAATTCTGTGTTCCAAATTCTGAATGCCAAATTCTGTATTTCGAAATACAAATGACAAATTCTGTGTTCCTAATGACAAATTCTGTGTTCTGAATTCCAAATTCCAAATTCCATGTCCAAATTCCAAATTCCATGTTCAGAAATTCCATGTTCCAAATTCCATGTTCCAAATTCTGAATTCCATGTTCCAAATTCCATGTTCCAAATTCTGTGTTCCAGATTCCAAATTCCTTGTTCTGAAATCCATGTTCTGAATTCAAATTCCATGTTCCAAATTCCGTGTTCCACATTCCATGTTCCAAATTTTGAATTCAGTGTACCAAATTCCATGTTCCAAATTCTGAATTCCGTGTTTCAAATTCCATGTTCCAAATTTATAATTCCATGTTTCAAATTCTGAATTCTGTGTTTCAATTTCTGAATTCCGTGTTCCGAATTCCATTTTCTGAATAACATGTTCCGAATTCCAAATGTCACGCTCCAAATTCCTTGTTCCAAATTCAGAATTCTGTGTTCCAAATTCAGAATTCTGTGTTTCAAATTCTGAATTCCGTGTTCCGAATTACGTATTCCAAATTCTGATTGCATGTTCTGAGTTCCAAATTCTGTGTTCCAAATTCCAAATTCTGCGTTCTGAAATCCATGTTCTGAATTCAAATTCCATGTTCCAAATTCTTAATTCATGGTCCAAATTCCGTGTTCCAAATTCCATGTTCCAAATTCTGAATTCCGTGTTCCAAATTCCATGTTCCAAATTCTGAATTCCATATTCCAAATTCCGTGTTCCAAATTCTGATTTGCAATGTCAAATTCCATAATTCGAATTACAATTTACAAATTCTGATTTGCAATGCCAAATTCCATATTTTGAATTAAATTTAAAAGTTCTGTGTTCCAAATGAGAAATTCTGTGTTCTGAATTCCAAATTCCAAATTCCATGTCCGAATTCCAAATTCCATGTTCCAAAATTCCATATTCCAAATTCCATGTTCCAAATTCTGAATTCCATGTTCCAAATTCTGAATGCCATGTTCCAAATTCTGAATTCCGTGTTCCAAATCCTGTGTTCCAAATTCCAAATTCTGCGTTATGAAATCCATGTTCTGAATTCAAATTCCATGTTCCAAATTCTTAATTCATGGTCCAAATTCCATGTTCCAAATTCCATGTTCCAAATTCTGAATTCTGTGTTTCAATTTCTGAATTCTGTGTTCCGAATTCTGTGTTCTGAATTCCATGTTCCAAATTCTGAATTCTGTCTTTCAAATTCTGAATTCTGTGTTTCAATTTCTGAATTCTGTGTTCCGAATTCTGTGTTCTGAATTCCATGTTCCAAATTCCAAATTTCACGCTCTGTATTCCATGTTCCAAATTCCACATTCCAAATTCCGTGTTCCAAATTCCATGTTCCAAATTCAGAATTCCGTGTTTCAAATTTTAAATTCCGTGTTCTGAATTCCGTGTTCCAAATTCTGATTTGCATGTTCTGAATTCCAAATTCTGTGTTCCAAATTCTGTGTTCCAAATTCCAAATTCCACGTTCTGAAATCCATATTCTGAATTCAAATTCCATGTTCCACATACCATGTTCCACATACCATGTTCCAAATTCTTAATTCCGTGTTCTAAATTCCATGTTCCAAATTCCATGTTTCAAATTTTGAATTCCACGTTCGAATTCCGTGTTCCAAATTCTGATTTGCATGTTCTGAATTCCAAATTCTGTGTTCCAAATTCTGTGTTCCAAATTCTGAATGCCAAATTCCTTATTTTGAATTACAAATTACAAATTCTGTGTTCTGATTTCCAAATTCCAAACTCCATGTCCAAATTCCAAATTCAATGTTCCGAAATTCCATGTTCCAAATTTTATGTTCCAAATTCTGATTTCCATGTTCCAAATTCTGAATTCTGTGTTCCAAATTCAGTGTTCCAAATTCCAAATTCTGCATTCTGAAATCCATGTTCTGAATTCAAATTCCATGTTACAAATTCCATTTTCCACATTCCATGTTCCAAATTCTTAATTCCATGTTCTAAATTCCATGTTCCAAATTCTGAATTCCGTGTTCCAAATTCTGTGTTCCAAATTCCATGTTCCAAATTCTGAATTCTGTGTTTCAATTTCTGAATTCTGTGTTCCGAATTCTGTGTTCTGAATTCCATGTTCCAAATTCCAAATTTCACGCTCTGTATTCCATGTTCCAAATTCCAAATTCCAAATTCCATGTTCCAAATTTCATGTTCCAAATTCAGAATTCCGTGTTTCAAATTCTGAATTCCGTGTTCTGAATTCCATGTTCCAAATTCTGATTTGCATGTTCTGAGTTCCAAATTCTGTGTTCCAGATTCCAAATTCTGTGTTCCAAATTCTGAATGCCAAATTCTGTATTTCGAAATACAAATGACAAATTCTGTGTTCCTAATGACAAATTCTGTGTTCTGAATTCCAAATTCCAAATTCCATGTCCAAATTCCAAATTCCATGTTCAGAAATTCCATGTTCCAAATTCCATGTTCCAAATTCTGAATTCCATGTTCCAAATTCCATGTTCCAAATTCTGTGTTCCAGATTCCAAATTCCTTGTTCTGAAATCCATGTTCTGAATTCAAATTCCATGTTCCAAATTCCGTGTTCCACATTCCATGTTCCAAATTTTGAATTCAGTGTACCAAATTCCATGTTCCAAATTCTGAATTCCGTGTTTCAAATTCCATGTTCCAAATTTATAATTCCATGTTTCAAATTCTGAATTCTGTGTTTCAATTTCTGAATTCCGTGTTCCGAATTCCATTTTCTGAATAACATGTTCCGAATTCCAAATGTCACGCTCCAAATTCCTTGTTCCAAATTCAGAATTCTGTGTTCCAAATTCAGAATTCTGTGTTCCAAATTCAGTGTTCCAAATTCCAAATTCTGCATTCTGAAATCCATGTTCTGAATTCAAATTCCATGTTACAAATTCCATTTTCCACATTCCATGTTCCAAATTCTTAATTCCATGTTCTAAATTCCATGTTCCAAATTCTGAATTCCGTGTTCCAAATTCTGTGTTCCAAATTCCATGTTCCAAATTCTGAATTCTGTGTTTCAATTTCTGAATTCTGTGTTCCGAATTCTGTGTTCTGAATTCCATGTTCCAAATTCCAAATTTCACGCTCTGTATTCCATGTTCCAAATTCCAAATTCCAAATTCCATGTTCCAAATTTCATGTTCCAAATTCAGAATTCCGTGTTTCAAATTCTGAATTCCGTGTTCTGAATTCCATGTTCCAAATTCTGATTTGCATGTTCTGAGTTCCAAATTCTGTGTTCCAGATTCCAAATTCTGTGTTCCAAATTGTGAATGCCAAATTCTGTATTTCGAAATACAAATGACAAATTCTGTGTTCCTAATGACAAATTCTGTGTTCTGAATTCCAAATTCCAAATTCCATGTCCAAATTCCAAATTCCATGTTCAGAAATTCCATGTTCCAAATTCCATGTTCCAAATTCTGAATTCCATGTTCCAAATTCCATGTTCCAAATTCTGTGTTCCAGATTCCAAATTCCTTGTTCTGAAATCCATGTTCTGAATTCAAATTCCATGTTCCAAATTCCGTGTTCCACATTCCATGTTCCAAATTTTGAATTCAGTGTACCAAATTCCATGTTCCAAATTCTGAATTCCGTGTTTCAAATTCCATGTTCCAAATTTATAATTCCATGTTTCAAATTCTGAATTCTGTGTTTCAATTTCTGAATTCCGTGTTCCGAATTCCATTTTCTGAATAACATGTTCCGAATTCCAAATGTCACGCTCCAAATTCCTTGTTCCAAATTCAGAATTCTGTGTTCCAAATTCAGAATTCTGTGTTTCAAATTCTGAATTCCGTGTTCCGAATTACGTATTCCAAATTCTGATTTGCATGTTCTGAATTCCAAATTCTGTGTTCCAAATTCCAAATTCTGCGTTCTGAAATCCATGTTCTGAATTCAAATTCCATGTTCCAAATTCTTAATTCATGGTCCAAATTCCGTGTTCCAAATTCCATGTTCCAAATTCTGAATTCCGTGTTCCAAATTCCATGTTCCAAATTCTGAATTCCATATTCCAAATTCCGTGTTCCAAATTCTGATTTGCAATGTCAAATTCCATAATTTGAATTACAATTTACAAATTCTGATTTGCAATGCCAAATTCCATATTTTGAATTAAATTTAAAAGTTCTGTGTTCCAAATGAGAAATTCTGTGTTCTGAATTCCAAATTCCAAATTCCATGTCCGAATTCCAAATTCCATGTTCCAAAATTCCATGTTCCAAATTCCATGTCCCAAATTCTGAATTCCATGTTCCAAATTCTGAATTCCGTGTTCCAAATCCTGTGTTCCAAATTCCAAATTCTGCGTTCTGAAATCCATGTTCTGAATTCAAATTCCATGTTCCAAATTCCATGTTCCAAATTCTGAATTCTGTGTTTCAATTTCTGAATTCTGTGTTCCGAATTCTGTGTTCTGAATTCCATGTTCCAAATTCTGAATGCTGTCTTTCAAATTCTGAATTCTGTGTTTCAATTTCTGAATTCTGTGTTCCGAATTCTGTGTTCTGAATTCTATGTTCCAAATTCCAAATTTCACGCTCTGTATTCCATGTTCCAAATTCCACATTCCAAATTCCATGTTCCAAATTTCATGTTCCAAATTCAGAATTCCGTGTTTCAAATTCTGAATTCCGTGTTCTGAATTCCATGTTCCAAATTCTGATTTGCATGTTCTGAGCTCCAAATTCCGTGTTCCAGATTCCAAATTCCGTGTCCCAAATTCTGAATGCCAAATTCTGTATTTCGAATTACAAATGACAAATTCTGTGTTCCTAATGACAAATTCTGTGTTCTGAATTCCAAATTCCAAATTCCATGTCCAAATTCCAAATTCCATGTTCAGAAATTCCGTGTTCCAAATTCTGTGTTCCAAATTCTGAATTCCGTCTTTCAAATTCTGAATTCTGTGTTTCAATTTCTGGATTCTGTGTTCCGAATTCTGTGTTCTGAATTGCATGTTCTGAATTCCAAATTCTGAATACCAAATTCCGTGTTCCAAATTCTGAATACCAAATTCCGTATTTCGAATTACAACTTACAAATTCTGTGTTCCGAATTCTAAATTCTGTGTTCCGAATTCCAAATTCTGTGTTCTGAATTCCAAATTCCGAATTCCATGTCCGAATTCCAAATTCCATGTTCCGAAAATCAATCTTCCAAATTCTAAATTCCGTGTTGCAAATACTGATTTGCATGTTCTGAATTCCAAATTCTGTGTTTCAAATTCTGAATGCCAAATTCCATATTTCGAATTACAAGTTATAAATTCTGTGTTCCAAATTACAATTTCTGTGTTCTGATTTCCAAATTTCGAATTCCATGCCCTAATTCCAAATTCCATGTTCCGAAATTCGATGTTCCAAATGTTATGTTCCAAATTCTGAATTCCGTGTTCCAAATTCTGTGTTCCAAATTCTGTTCCAAATTCCAAATTCCGCATTCTGAAATCCATGTTCTGAATTCAAATTCAATGTTACAAATTTCATGTTCCACATTCCATGTTCCAAATTTTTAATTCCGTGTTCTAAATTCCATGTTCCAAATTCTATGTTCCAAATTCTGAATTCCGTGTTCCAAATTCTGTGTTCCAAATTCCATGTTCCAAATTCTGAATTCTGTCTTTCAAATTCTGAATTCTGTGTTTCAATTTCTGAATTCTGTGTTACGAATTCTGTGTTCTGAATTCCATGTTCCAAATTCCAAATTTCATGCTCCGAATTCCATGTTCCAAATTCCACATTCCAAATTCCGTGTTCCAAATTCCATGTTCCAAATTCAGAATTCCGTGTTTCAAATTTTGAATTCCGTGTTCTGAATTCCGTGTTCCAAATTCTGATTTGCATGTTCTGAATTCCAAATTCTGTGTTCCAAATTTTATGTTCCAAATTCTGAATTCCATGTTCCAAATTCTGAATTCCGTGTTCCAAATTCTGTGTTCCAAATTCCAAATTCCACGTTCTGAAATCCATATTCTGAATTCAAATTCCATATTCCAAATTCCATGTTCCACATACCATGTTCCAAATTCTTAATTCCGTGTTCTGAATTCCACGTTCTGAATTCCGTGTTCCAAATTCTGATTTGCATGTTCTGAATTCCAAATTCTGTGTTCCAAATTCTGTGTTCCAAATTCTGAATGCCAAATTCCTTATTTTGAATTACAAATTACAAATGCTGTGTTCCGATTTCCAAATTCCGAATTCCATGTCCGAATTCCAAATTCAATGTTCCGAAATTCCATGTTCCAAATTTTATGTTCCAAATTCTTATTTCCATGTTCCAAATTCTGAATTCTGTGTTCCAAATTCAGTGTTCCAAATTCCAAATTCTGCATTCTGAAATCCATGTTCTGAATTCAAATTCCATGTTACAAATTCCATTTTCCACATTCCATGTTCCAAATTCTTAATTCCATGTTCTAAATTCCATGTTCCAAATTCTGAATTCCGTGTTCCAAATTCTGTGTTCCAAATTCCATGTTCCAAATTTTGAATTCTGTGTTTCAATTTCTGAATTCTGTGTTCCGAATTCTGTGTTCTGAATTCCATGTTCCAAATTCCAAATTTCACGCTCTGTATTCCATGTTCCAAATTCCAAATTCCATGTTCCAAATTTCATGTTCCAAATTCAGAATTCCGTGTTTCAAATTCTGAATTCCGTGTTCTGAATTCCATGTTCCAAATTCTGATTTGCATGTTCTGAGTTCCAAATTCTGTGTTCCAGATTCCAAATTCTGTGTTCCAAATTGTGAATGCCAAATTCTGTATTTCGAAATACAAATGACAAATTCTGTGTTCCTAATGACAAATTCTGTGTTCTGAATTCCAAATTCCAAATTCCATGTCCAAATTCCAAATTCCATGTTCAGAAATTCCATGTTCCAAATTCCATGTTCCAAATTCTGAATTCCATGTTCCAAATTCCATGTTCCAAATTCTGTGTTCCAGATTCCAAATTCCTTGTTCTGAAATCCATGTTCTGAATTCAAATTCCATGTTCCAAATTCCGTGTTCCACATTCCATGTTCCAAATTTTGAATTCAGTGTACCAAATTCCATGTTCCAAATTCTGAATTCCGTGTTTCAAATTCCATGTTCCAAATTTATAATTCCATGTTTCAAATTCTGAATTCTGTGTTTCAATTTCTGAATTCCGTGTTCCGAATTCCATTTTCTGAATAACATGTTCCGAATTCCAAATGTCACGCTCCAAATTCCTTGTTCCAAATTCAGAATTCTGTGTTCCAAATTCAGAATTCTGTGTTTCAAATTCTGAATTCCGTGTTCCGAATTACGTATTCCAAATTCTGATTGCATGTTCTGAGTTCCAAATTCTGTGTTCCAAATTCCAAATTCTGCGTTCTGAAATCCATGTTCTGAATTCAAATTCCATGTTCCAAATTCCGTGTTCCAAATTCTGATTTGCAATGTCAAATTCCATAATTTGAATTACAATTTACAAATTCTGATTTGCAATGCCAAATTCCAAATTTTGAATTAAATTTAAAAGTTCTGTGTTCCAAATGAGAAATTCTGTGTTCTGAATTCCAAATTCCAAATTCCATGTCCGAATTCCAAATTCCATGTTCCAAAATTCCATGTTCCAAATTCCATGTCCCAAATTCTGAATTCCATGTTCCAAATTCTGAATTCCGTGTTCCAAATCCTGTGTTCCAAATTCCAAATTCTGCGTTCTGAAATCCATGTTCTGAATTCAAATTCCATGTTCCAAATTCCATGTTCCAAATTCTGAATTCTGTGTTTCAATTTCTGAATTCTGTGTTCCGAATTCTGTGTTCTGAATTCCATGTTCCAAATTCTGAATGCTGTCTTTCAAATTCTGAATTCTGTGTTTCAATTTCTGAATTCTGTGTTCCGAATTCTGTGTTCTGAATTCTATGTTCCAAATTCCAAATTTCACGCTCTGTATTCCATGTTCCAAATTCCACATTCCAAATTCCATGTTCCAAATTTCATGTTCCAAATTCAGAATTCCGTGTTTCAAATTCTGAATTCCGTGTTCTGAATTCCATGTTCCAAATTCTGATTTGCATGTTCTGAGCTCCAAATTCCGTGTTCCAGATTCCAAATTCCGTGTCCCAAATTCTGAATGCCAAATTCTGTATTTCGAATTACAAATGACAAATTCTGTGTTCCTAATGACAAATTCTGTGTTCTGAATTCCAAATTCCAAATTCCATGTCCAAATTCCAAATTCCATGTTCAGAAATTCCGTGTTCCAAATTCTGTGTTCCAAATTCTGAATTCCGTCTTTCAAATTCTGAATTCTGTGTTTCAATTTCTGGATTCTGTGTTCCGAATTCTGTGTTCTGAATTGCATGTTCTGAATTCCAAATTCTGAATACCAAATTCCGTGTTCCAAATTCTGAATACCAAATTCCGTATTTTGAATTACAACTTACAAATTCTGTGTTCCGAATTCTAAATTCTGTGTTCCGAATTCCAAATTCTGTGTTCTGAATTCCAAATTCCGAATTCCATGTCCGAATTCCAAATTCCATGTTCCGAAAATCAATCTTCCAAATTCTAAATTCCGTGTTGCAAATACTGATTTGCATGTTCTGAATTCCAAATTCTGTGTTTCAAATTCTGAATGCCAAATTCCATATTTCGAATTACAAGTTATAAATTCTGTGTTCCAAATTACAATTTCTGTGTTCTGATTTCCAAATTTCGAATTCCATGCCCTAATTCCAAATTCCATGTTCCAAAATTCGATGTTCCAAATGTTATGTTCCAAATTCTGAATTCCGTGTTCCAAATTCTGTGTTCCAAATTCTGTTCCAAATTCCAAATTCCGCATTCTGAAATCCATGTTCTGAATTCAAATTCAATGTTACAAATTTCATGTTCCACATTCCATGTTCCAAATTTTTAATTCCGTGTTCTAAATTCCATGTTCCAAATTCTATGTTCCAAATTCTGAATTCCGTGTTCCAAATTCTGTGTTCCAAATTCCATGTTCCAAATTCTGAATTCTGTCTTTCAAATTCTGAATTCTGTGTTTCAATTTCTGAATTCTGTGTTACGAATTCTGTGTTCTGAATTCCATGTTCCAAATTCCAAATTTCATGCTCCGAATTCCATGTTCCAAATTCCACATTCCAAATTCCGTGTTCCAAATTCCATGTTCCAAATTCAGAATTCCGTGTTTCAAATTTTGAATTCCGTGTTCTGAATTCCGTGTTCCAAATTCTGATTTGCATGTTCTGAATTCCAAATTCTGTGTTCCAAATTTTATGTTCCAAATTCTGAATTCCATGTTCCAAATTCTGAATTCCGTGTTCCAAATTCTGTGTTCCAAATTCCAAATTCCACGTTCTGAAATCCATATTCTGAATTCAAATTCCATATTCCAAATTCCATGTTCCACATACCATGTTCCAAATTCTTAATTCCGTGTTCTGAATTCCACGTTCTGAATTCCGTGTTCCAAATTCTGATTTGCATGTTCTGAATTCCAAATTCTGTGTTCCAAATTCTGTGTTCCAAATTCTGAATGCCAAATTCCTTATTTTGAATTACAAATTACAAATGCTGTGTTCCGATTTCCAAATTCCGAATTCCATGTCCGAATTCCAAATTCAATGTTCCGAAATTCCATGTTCCAAATTTTATGTTCCAAATTCTTATTTCCATGTTCCAAATTCTGAATTCTGTGTTCCAAATTCAGTGTTCCAAATTCCAAATTCTGCATTCTGAAATCCATGTTCTGAATTCAAATTCCATGTTACAAATTCCATTTTCCACATTCCATGTTCCAAATTCTTAATTCCATGTTCTAAATTCCATGTTCCAAATTCTGAATTCCGTGTTCCAAATTCTGTGTTCCAAATTCCATGTTCCAAATTTTGAATTCTGTGTTTCAATTTCTGAATTCTGTGTTCCGAATTCTGTGTTCTGAATTCCATGTTCCAAATTCCAAATTTCACGCTCTGTATTCCATGTTCCAAATTCCAAATTCCAAATTCCATGTTCCAAATTTCATGTTCCAAATTCAGAATTCCGTGTTTCAAATTCTGAATTCCGTGTTCTGAATTCCATGTTCCAAATTCTGATTTGCATGTTCTGAGTTCCAAATTCTGTGTTCCAGATTCCAAATTCTGTGTTCCAAATTGTGAATGCCAAATTCTGTATTTCGAAATACAAATGACAAATTCTGTGTTCCTAATGACAAATTCTGTGTTCTGAATTCCAAATTCCAAATTCCATGTCCAAATTCCAAATTCCATGTTCAGAAATTCCATGTTCCAAATTCCATGTTCCAAATTCTGAATTCCATGTTCCAAATTCCATGTTCCAAATTCTGTGTTCCAGATTCCAAATTCCTTGTTCTGAAATCCATGTTCTGAATTCAAATTCCATGTTCCAAATTCCGTGTTCCACATTCCATGTTCCAAATTTTGAATTCAGTGTACCAAATTCCATGTTCCAAATTCTGAATTCCGTGTTTCAAATTCCATGTTCCAAATTTATAATTCCATGTTTCAAATTCTGAATTCTGTGTTTCAATTTCTGAATTCCGTGTTCCGAATTCCATTTTCTGAATAACATGTTCCGAATTCCAAATGTCACGCTCCAAATTCCTTGTTCCAAATTCAGAATTCTGTGTTCCAAATTCAGAATTCTGTGTTTCAAATTCTGAATTCCGTGTTCCGAATTACGTATTCCAAATTCTGATTGCATGTTCTGAGTTCCAAATTCTGTGTTCCAAATTCCAAATTCTGCGTTCTGAAATCCATGTTCTGAATTCAAATTCCATGTTCCAAATTCTTAATTCATGGTCCAAATTCCGTGTTCCAAATTCCATGTTCCAAATTCTGAATTCCGTGTTCCAAATTCCATGTTCCAAATTCTGAATTCCATATTCCAAATTCCGTGTTCCAAATTCTGATTTGCAATGTCAAATTCCATAATTCGAATTACAATTTACAAATTCTGATTTGCAATGCCAAATTCCATATTTTGAATTAAATTTAAAAGTTCTGTGTTCCAAATGAGAAATTCTGTGTTCTGAATTCCAAATTCCAAATTCCATGTCCGAATTCCAAATTCCATGTTCCAAAATTCCATATTCCAAATTCCATGTTCCAAATTCTGAATTCCATGTTCCAAATTCTGAATGCCATGTTCCAAATTCTGAATTCCGTGTTCCAAATCCTGTGTTCCAAATTCCAAATTCTGCGTTATGAAATCCATGTTCTGAATTCAAATTCCATGTTCCAAATTCTTAATTCATGGTCCAAATTCCATGTTCCAAATTCCATGTTCCAAATTCTGAATTCTGTGTTTCAATTTCTGAATTCTGTGTTCCGAATTCTGTGTTCTGAATTCCATGTTCCAAATTCTGAATTCTGTCTTTCAAATTCTGAATTCTGTGTTTCAATTTCTGAATTCTGTGTTCCGAATTCTGTGTTCTGAATTCCATGTTCCAAATTCAGAATTCCGTGTTTCAAATTTTAAATTCCGTGTTCTGAATTCCGTGTTCCAAATTCTGATTTGCATGTTCTGAATTCCAAATTCTGTGTTCCAAATTCTGTGTTCCAAATTCCAAATTCCACGTTCTGAAATCCATATTCTGAATTCAAATTCCATGTTCCACATACCATGTTCCACATACCATGTTCCAAATTCTTAATTCCGTGTTCTAAATTCCATGTTCCAAATTCCATGTTTCAAATTTTGAATTCCACGTTCGAATTCCGTGTTCCAAATTCTGATTTGCATGTTCTGAATTCCAAATTCTGTGTTCCAAATTCTGTGTTCCAAATTCTGAATGCCAAATTCCTTATTTTGAATTACAAATTACAAATTCTGTGTTCTGATTTCCAAATTCCAAACTCCATGTCCAAATTCCAAATTCAATGTTCCGAAATTCCATGTTCCAAATTTTATGTTCCAAATTCTGATTTCCATGTTCCAAATTCTGAATTCTGTGTTCCAAATTCAGTGTTCCAAATTCCAAATTCTGCATTCTGAAATCCATGTTCTGAATTCAAATTCCATGTTACAAATTCCATTTTCCACATTCCATGTTCCAAATTCTTAATTCCATGTTCTAAATTCCATGTTCCAAATTCTGAATTCCGTGTTCCAAATTCTGTGTTCCAAATTCCATGTTCCAAATTCTGAATTCTGTGTTTCAATTTCTGAATTCTGTGTTCCGAATTCTGTGTTCTGAATTCCATGTTCCAAATTCCAAATTTCACGCTCTGTATTCCATGTTCCAAATTCCAAATTCCAAATTCCATGTTCCAAATTTCATGTTCCAAATTCAGAATTCCGTGTTTCAAATTCTGAATTCCGTGTTCTGAATTCCATGTTCCAAATTCTGATTTGCATGTTCTGAGTTCCAAATTCTGTGTTCCAGATTCCAAATTCTGTGTTCCAAATTCTGAATGCCAAATTCTGTATTTCGAAATACAAATGACAAATTCTGTGTTCCTAATGACAAATTCTGTGTTCTGAATTCCAAATTCCAAATTCCATGTCCAAATTCCAAATTCCATGTTCAGAAATTCCATGTTCCAAATTCCATGTTCCAAATTCTGAATTCCATGTTCCAAATTCCATGTTCCAAATTCTGTGTTCCAGATTCCAAATTCCTTGTTCTGAAATCCATGTTCTGAATTCAAATTCCATGTTCCAAATTCCGTGTTCCACATTCCATGTTCCAAATTTTGAATTCAGTGTACCAAATTCCATGTTCCAAATTCTGAATTCCGTGTTTCAAATTCCATGTTCCAAATTTATAATTCCATGTTTCAAATTCTGAATTCTGTGTTTTAATTTCTGAATTCCGTGTTCCGAATTCCATTTTCTGAATAACATGTTCCGAATTCCAAATGTCACGCTCCAAATTCCTTGTTCCAAATTCAGAATTCTGTGTTCCAAATTCAGAATTCTGTGTTCCAAATTCAGTGTTCCAAATTCCAAATTCTGCATTCTGAAATCCATGTTCTGAATTCAAATTCCATGTTACAAATTCCATTTTCCACATTCCATGTTCCAAATTCTTAATTCCATGTTCTAAATTCCATGTTCCAAATTCTGAATTCCGTGTTCCAAATTCTGTGTTCCAAATTCCATGTTCCAAATTCTGAATTCTGTGTTTCAATTTCTGAATTCTGTGTTCCGAATTCTGTGTTCTGAATTCCATGTTCCAAATTCCAAATTTCACGCTCTGTATTCCATGTTCCAAATTCCAAATTCCAAATTCCATGTTCCAAATTTCATGTTCCAAATTCAGAATTCCGTGTTTCAAATTCTGAATTCCGTGTTCTGAATTCCATGTTCCAAATTCTGATTTGCATGTTCTGAGTTCCAAATTCTGTGTTCCAGATTCCAAATTCTGTGTTCCAAATTCTGAATGCCAAATTCTGTATTTCGAAATACAAATGACAAATTCTGTGTTCCTAATGACAAATTCTGTGTTCTGAATTCCAAATTCCAAATTCCATTGAATTCAGAACATGGATTTCAGAATGCAGAATTTGGAATTTGGAACACTGAATTTGGAACACAGAATTCTGAATTTGGAACACAGAATTCTGAATTTGGAACAAGGAATTTGGAGCGTGACATTTGGAATTCGGAACATGTTATTCAGAAAATGGAATTCGGAACACGGAATTCAGAAATTGAAACACAGAATTCAGAATTTGAAACATGGAATTATAAATTTGGAACATGGAATTTGAAACACGGAATTCAGAATTTGGAACATGGAATTTGGTACACTGAATTCAAAATTTGGAACATGGAATGTGGAACACGGAATTTGGAACATGGAATTTGAATTCAGAACATGGATTTCAGAACAAGGAATTTGGAATCTGGAACACAGAATTTGGAACATGGAATTTGGAACATGGAATTCAGAATTTGGAACATGGAATTTGGAACATGGAATTTCTGAACATGGAATTTGGAATTTGGACATGGAATTTGGAATTTGGAATTCAGAACACAGAATTTGTCATTAGGAACACAGAATTTGTCATTTGTATTTCGAAATACAGAATTTGGCATTCAGAATTTGGAACACAGAATTTGGAATCTGGAACACAGAATTTGGAACTCAGAACATGCAAATCAGAATTTGGAACATGGAATTCAGAACACGGAATTCAGAATTTGAAACACGGAATTCTGAATTTGGAACATGAAATTTGGAACATGGAATTTGGAATTTGGAATTTGGAACATGGAATACAGAGCGTGAAATTTGGAATTTGGAACATGGAATTCAGAACACAGAATTCGGAACACAGAATTCAGAAATTGAAACACAGAATTCAGAATTTGGAACATGGAATTTGGAACACAGAATTTGGAACACGGAATTCAGAATTTGGAACATGGAATTTAGAACATGGAATTAAGAATTTGGAACATGGAATGTGGAAAATGGAATTTGTAACATGGAATTTGAATTCAGAACATGGATTTCAGAATGCAGAATTTGGAATTTGGAACACTGAATTTGGAACACAGAATTCAGAATTTGGAACATGGAAATCAGAATTTGGAACATAAAATGCCAAATTCCATATTTCGAATTACAAGTTATAAATTCTGTGTTCCAAATTACAATTTCTGTGTTCTGATTTCCAAATTTCGAATTCCATGCCCTAATTCCAAATTCCATGTTCCGAAATTCGATGTTCCAAATGTTATGTTCCAAATTCTGAATTCCGTGTTCCAAATTCTGTGTTCCAAATTCTGTTCCAAATTCCAAATTCCGCATTCTGAAATCCATGTTCTGAATTCAAATTCAATGTTACAAATTTCATGTTCCACATTCCATGTTCCAAATTTTTAATTCCGTGTTCTAAATTCCATGTTCCAAATTCTATGTTCCAAATTCTGAATTCCGTGTTCCAAATTCTGTGTTCCAAATTCCATGTTCCAAATTCTGAATTCTGTCTTTCAAATTCTGAATTCTGTGTTTCAATTTCTGAATTCTGTGTTACGAATTCTGTGTTCTGAATTCCATGTTCCAAATTCCAAATTTCATGCTCCGAATTCCATGTTCCAAATTCCACATTCCAAATTCCGTGTTCCAAATTCCATGTTCCAAATTCAGAATTCCGTGTTTCAAATTTTGAATTCCGTGTTCTGAATTCCGTGTTCCAAATTCTGATTTGCATGTTCTGAATTCCAAATTCTGTGTTCCAAATTTTATGTTCCAAATTCTGAATTCCATGTTCCAAATTCTGAATTCCGTGTTCCAAATTCTGTGTTCCAAATTCCAAATTCCACGTTCTGAAATCCATATTCTGAATTCAAATTCCATATTCCAAATTCCATGTTCCACATACCATGTTCCAAATTCTTAATTCCGTGTTCTGAATTCCACGTTCTGAATTCCGTGTTCCAAATTCTGATTTGCATGTTCTGAATTCCAAATTCTGTGTTCCAAATTCTGTGTTCCAAATTCTGAATGCCAAATTCCTTATTTTGAATTACAAATTACAAATGCTGTGTTCCGATTTCCAAATTCCGAATTCCATGTCCGAATTCCAAATTCAATGTTCCGAAATTCCATGTTCCAAATTTTATGTTCCAAATTCTTATTTCCATGTTCCAAATTCTGAATTCTGTGTTCCAAATTCAGTGTTCCAAATTCCAAATTCTGCATTCTGAAATCCATGTTCTGAATTCAAATTCCATGTTACAAATTCCATTTTCCACATTCCATGTTCCAAATTCTTAATTCCATGTTCTAAATTCCATGTTCCAAATTCTGAATTCCGTGTTCCAAATTCTGTGTTCCAAATTCCATGTTCCAAATTTTGAATTCTGTGTTTCAATTTCTGAATTCTGTGTTCCGAATTCTGTGTTCTGAATTCCATGTTCCAAATTCCAAATTTCACGCTCTGTATTCCATGTTCCAAATTCCAAATTCCAAATTCCATGTTCCAAATTTCATGTTCCAAATTCAGAATTCCGTGTTTCAAATTCTGAATTCCGTGTTCTGAATTCCATGTTCCAAATTCTGATTTGCATGTTCTGAGTTCCAAATTCTGTGTTCCAGATTCCAAATTCTGTGTTCCAAATTGTGAATGCCAAATTCTGTATTTCGAAATACAAATGACAAATTCTGTGTTCCTAATGACAAATTCTGTGTTCTGAATTCCAAATTCCAAATTCCATGTCCAAATTCCAAATTCCATGTTCAGAAATTCCATGTTCCAAATTCCATGTTCCAAATTCTGAATTCCATGTTCCAAATTCCATGTTCCAAATTCTGTGTTCCAGATTCCAAATTCCTTGTTCTGAAATCCATGTTCTGAATTCAAATTCCATGTTCCAAATTCCGTGTTCCACATTCCATGTTCCAAATTTTGAATTCAGTGTACCAAATTCCATGTTCCAAATTCTGAATTCCGTGTTTCAAATTCCATGTTCCAAATTTATAATTCCATGTTTCAAATTCTGAATTCTGTGTTTCAATTTCTGAATTCCGTGTTCCGAATTCCATTTTCTGAATAACATGTTCCGAATTCCAAATGTCACGCTCCAAATTCCTTGTTCCAAATTCAGAATTCTGTGTTCCAAATTCAGAATTCTGTGTTTCAAATTCTGAATTCCGTGTTCCGAATTACGTATTCCAAATTCTGATTGCATGTTCTGAGTTCCAAATTCTGTGTTCCAAATTCCAAATTCTGCGTTCTGAAATCCATGTTCTGAATTCAAATTCCATGTTCCAAATTCTTAATTCATGGTCCAAATTCCGTGTTCCAAATTCCATGTTCCAAATTCTGAATTCCGTGTTCCAAATTCCATGTTCCAAATTCTGAATTCCATATTCCAAATTCCGTGTTCCAAATTCTGATTTGCAATGTCAAATTCCATAATTCGAATTACAATTTACAAATTCTGATTTGCAATGCCAAATTCCATATTTTGAATTAAATTTAAAAGTTCTGTGTTCCAAATGAGAAATTCTGTGTTCTGAATTCCAAATTCCAAATTCCATGTCCGAATTCCAAATTCCATGTTCCAAAATTCCATATTCCAAATTCCATGTTCCAAATTCTGAATTCCATGTTCCAAATTCTGAATGCCATGTTCCAAATTCTGAATTCCGTGTTCCAAATCCTGTGTTCCAAATTCCAAATTCTGCGTTATGAAATCCATGTTCTGAATTCAAATTCCATGTTCCAAATTCTTAATTCATGGTCCAAATTCCATGTTCCAAATTCCATGTTCCAAATTCTGAATTCTGTGTTTCAATTTCTGAATTCTGTGTTCCGAATTCTGTGTTCTGAATTCCATGTTCCAAATTCTGAATTCTGTCTTTCAAATTCTGAATTCTGTGTTTCAATTTCTGAATTCTGTGTTCCGAATTCTGTGTTCTGAATTCCATGTTCCAAATTCAGAATTCCGTGTTTCAAATTTTAAATTCCGTGTTCTGAATTCCGTGTTCCAAATTCTGATTTGCATGTTCTGAATTCCAAATTCTGTGTTCCAAATTCTGTGTTCCAAATTCCAAATTCCACGTTCTGAAATCCATATTCTGAATTCAAATTCCATGTTCCACATACCATGTTCCACATACCATGTTCCAAATTCTTAATTCCGTGTTCTAAATTCCATGTTCCAAATTCCATGTTTCAAATTTTGAATTCCACGTTCGAATTCCGTGTTCCAAATTCTGATTTGCATGTTCTGAATTCCAAATTCTGTGTTCCAAATTCTGTGTTCCAAATTCTGAATGCCAAATTCCTTATTTTGAATTACAAATTACAAATTCTGTGTTCTGATTTCCAAATTCCAAACTCCATGTCCAAATTCCAAATTCAATGTTCCGAAATTCCATGTTCCAAATTTTATGTTCCAAATTCTGATTTCCATGTTCCAAATTCTGAATTCTGTGTTCCAAATTCAGTGTTCCAAATTCCAAATTCTGCATTCTGAAATCCATGTTCTGAATTCAAATTCCATGTTACAAATTCCATTTTCCACATTCCATGTTCCAAATTCTTAATTCCATGTTCTAAATTCCATGTTCCAAATTCTGAATTCCGTGTTCCAAATTCTGTGTTCCAAATTCCATGTTCCAAATTCTGAATTCTGTGTTTCAATTTCTGAATTCTGTGTTCCGAATTCTGTGTTCTGAATTCCATGTTCCAAATTCCAAATTTCACGCTCTGTATTCCATGTTCCAAATTCCAAATTCCAAATTCCATGTTCCAAATTTCATGTTCCAAATTCAGAATTCCGTGTTTCAAATTCTGAATTCCGTGTTCTGAATTCCATGTTCCAAATTCTGATTTGCATGTTCTGAGTTCCAAATTCTGTGTTCCAGATTCCAAATTCTGTGTTCCAAATTCTGAATGCCAAATTCTGTATTTCGAAATACAAATGACAAATTCTGTGTTCCTAATGACAAATTCTGTGTTCTGAATTCCAAATTCCAAATTCCATGTCCAAATTCCAAATTCCATGTTCAGAAATTCCATGTTCCAAATTCCATGTTCCAAATTCTGAATTCCATGTTCCAAATTCCATGTTCCAAATTCTGTGTTCCAGATTCCAAATTCCTTGTTCTGAAATCCATGTTCTGAATTCAAATTCCATGTTCCAAATTCCGTGTTCCACATTCCATGTTCCAAATTTTGAATTCAGTGTACCAAATTCCATGTTCCAAATTCTGAATTCCGTGTTTCAAATTCCATGTTCCAAATTTATAATTCCATGTTTCAAATTCTGAATTCTGTGTTTTAATTTCTGAATTCCGTGTTCCGAATTCCATTTTCTGAATAACATGTTCCGAATTCCAAATGTCACGCTCCAAATTCCTTGTTCCAAATTCAGAATTCTGTGTTCCAAATTCAGAATTCTGTGTTCCAAATTCAGTGTTCCAAATTCCAAATTCTGCATTCTGAAATCCATGTTCTGAATTCAAATTCCATGTTACAAATTCCATTTTCCACATTCCATGTTCCAAATTCTTAATTCCATGTTCTAAATTCCATGTTCCAAATTCTGAATTCCGTGTTCCAAATTCTGTGTTCCAAATTCCATGTTCCAAATTCTGAATTCTGTGTTTCAATTTCTGAATTCTGTGTTCCGAATTCTGTGTTCTGAATTCCATGTTCCAAATTCCAAATTTCACGCTCTGTATTCCATGTTCCAAATTCCAAATTCCAAATTCCATGTTCCAAATTTCATGTTCCAAATTCAGAATTCCGTGTTTCAAATTCTGAATTCCGTGTTCTGAATTCCATGTTCCAAATTCTGATTTGCATGTTCTGAGTTCCAAATTCTGTGTTCCAGATTCCAAATTCTGTGTTCCAAATTCTGAATGCCAAATTCTGTATTTCGAAATACAAATGACAAATTCTGTGTTCCTAATGACAAATTCTGTGTTCTGAATTCCAAATTCCAAATTCCATGTCCAAATTCCAAATTCCATGTTCAGAAATTCCATGTTCCAAATTCCATGTTCCAAATTCTGAATTCCATGTTCCAAATTCCATGTTCCAAATTCTGTGTTCCAGATTCCAAATTCCTTGTTCTGAAATCCATGTTCTGAATTCAAATTCCATGTTCCAAATTCCGTGTTCCACATTCCATGTTCCAAATTTTGAATTCAGTGTACCAAATTCCATGTTCCAAATTCTGAATTCCGTGTTTCAAATTCCATGTTCCAAATTTATAATTCCATGTTTCAAATTCTGAATTCTGTGTTTCAATTTCTGAATTCCGTGTTCCGAATTCCATTTTCTGAATAACATGTTCCGAATTCCAAATGTCACGCTCCAAATTCCTTGTTCCAAATTCAGAATTCTGTGTTCCAAATTCAGAATTCTGTGTTTCAAATTCTGAATTCCGTGTTCCGAATTACGTATTCCAAATTCTGATTTGCATGTTCTGAATTCCAAATTCTGTGTTCCAAATTCCAAATTCTGCGTTCTGAAATCCATGTTCTGAATTCAAATTCCATGTTCCAAATTCTTAATTCATGGTCCAAATTCCGTGTTCCAAATTCCATGTTCCAAATTCTGAATTCCGTGTTCCAAATTCCATGTTCCAAATTCTGAATTCCATATTCCAAATTCCGTGTTCCAAATTCTGATTTGCAATGTCAAATTCCATAATTTGAATTACAATTTACAAATTCTGATTTGCAATGCCAAATTCCATATTTTGAATTAAATTTAAAAGTTCTGTGTTCCAAATGAGAAATTCTGTGTTCTGAATTCCAAATTCCAAATTCCATGTCCGAATTCCAAATTCCATGTTCCAAAATTCCATATTCCAAATTCCATGTTCCAAATTCTGAATTCCATGTTCCAAATTCTGAATGCCATGTTCCAAATTCTGAATTCCGTGTTCCAAATCCTGTGTTCCAAATTCCAAATTCTGCGTTATGAAATCCATGTTCTGAATTCAAATTCCATGTTCCAAATTCTTAATTCATGGTCCAAATTCCATGTTCCAAATTCCATGTTCCAAATTCTGAATTCTGTGTTTCAATTTCTGAATTCTGTGTTCCGAATTCTGTGTTCTGAATTCCATGTTCCAAATTCTGAATTCTGTCTTTCAAATTCTGAATTCTGTGTTTCAATTTCTGAATTCTGTGTTCCGAATTCTGTGTTCTGAATTCCATGTTCCAAATTCAGAATTCCGTGTTTCAAATTTTAAATTCCGTGTTCTGAATTCCGTGTTCCAAATTCTGATTTGCATGTTCTGAATTCCAAATTCTGTGTTCCAAATTCTGTGTTCCAAATTCCAAATTCCACGTTCTGAAATCCATATTCTGAATTCAAATTCCATGTTCCACATACCATGTTCCACATACCATGTTCCAAATTCTTAATTCCGTGTTCTAAATTCCATGTTCCAAATTCCATGTTTCAAATTTTGAATTCCACGTTCGAATTCCGTGTTCCAAATTCTGATTTGCATGTTCTGAATTCCAAATTCTGTGTTCCAAATTCTGTGTTCCAAATTCTGAATGCCAAATTCCTTATTTTGAATTACAAATTACAAATTCTGTGTTCTGATTTCCAAATTCCAAACTCCATGTCCAAATTCCAAATTCAATGTTCCGAAATTCCATGTTCCAAATTTTATGTTCCAAATTCTGATTTCCATGTTCCAAATTCTGAATTCTGTGTTCCAAATTCAGTGTTCCAAATTCCAAATTCTGCATTCTGAAATCCATGTTCTGAATTCAAATTCCATGTTACAAATTCCATTTTCCACATTCCATGTTCCAAATTCTTAATTCCATGTTCTAAATTCCATGTTCCAAATTCTGAATTCCGTGTTCCAAATTCTGTGTTCCAAATTCCATGTTCCAAATTCTGAATTCTGTGTTTCAATTTCTGAATTCTGTGTTCCGAATTCTGTGTTCTGAATTCCATGTTCCAAATTCCAAATTTCACGCTCTGTATTCCATGTTCCAAATTCCAAATTCCAAATTCCATGTTCCAAATTTCATGTTCCAAATTCAGAATTCCGTGTTTCAAATTCTGAATTCCGTGTTCTGAATTCCATGTTCCAAATTCTGATTTGCATGTTCTGAGTTCCAAATTCTGTGTTCCAGATTCCAAATTCTGTGTTCCAAATTCTGAATGCCAAATTCTGTATTTCGAAATACAAATGACAAATTCTGTGTTCCTAATGACAAATTCTGTGTTCTGAATTCCAAATTCCAAATTCCATGTCCAAATTCCAAATTCCATGTTCAGAAATTCCATGTTCCAAATTCCATGTTCCAAATTCTGAATTCCATGTTCCAAATTCCATGTTCCAAATTCTGTGTTCCAGATTCCAAATTCCTTGTTCTGAAATCCATGTTCTGAATTCAAATTCCATGTTCCAAATTCCGTGTTCCACATTCCATGTTCCAAATTTTGAATTCAGTGTACCAAATTCCATGTTCCAAATTCTGAATTCCGTGTTTCAAATTCCATGTTCCAAATTTATAATTCCATGTTTCAAATTCTGAATTCTGTGTTTTAATTTCTGAATTCCGTGTTCCGAATTCCATTTTCTGAATAACATGTTCCGAATTCCAAATGTCACGCTCCAAATTCCTTGTTCCAAATTCAGAATTCTGTGTTCCAAATTCAGAATTCTGTGTTCCAAATTCAGTGTTCCAAATTCCAAATTCTGCATTCTGAAATCCATGTTCTGAATTCAAATTCCATGTTACAAATTCCATTTTCCACATTCCATGTTCCAAATTCTTAATTCCATGTTCTAAATTCCATGTTCCAAATTCTGAATTCCGTGTTCCAAATTCTGTGTTCCAAATTCCATGTTCCAAATTCTGAATTCTGTGTTTCAATTTCTGAATTCTGTGTTCCGAATTCTGTGTTCTGAATTCCATGTTCCAAATTCCAAATTTCACGCTCTGTATTCCATGTTCCAAATTCCAAATTCCAAATTCCATGTTCCAAATTTCATGTTCCAAATTCAGAATTCCGTGTTTCAAATTCTGAATTCCGTGTTCTGAATTCCATGTTCCAAATTCTGATTTGCATGTTCTGAGTTCCAAATTCTGTGTTCCAGATTCCAAATTCTGTGTTCCAAATTCTGAATGCCAAATTCTGTATTTCGAAATACAAATGACAAATTCTGTGTTCCTAATGACAAATTCTGTGTTCTGAATTCCAAATTCCAAATTCCATGTCCAAATTCCAAATTCCATGTTCAGAAATTCCATGTTCCAAATTCCATGTTCCAAATTCTGAATTCCATGTTCCAAATTCCATGTTCCAAATTCTGTGTTCCAGATTCCAAATTCCTTGTTCTGAAATCCATGTTCTGAATTCAAATTCCATGTTCCAAATTCCGTGTTCCACATTCCATGTTCCAAATTTTGAATTCAGTGTACCAAATTCCATGTTCCAAATTCTGAATTCCGTGTTTCAAATTCCATGTTCCAAATTTATAATTCCATGTTTCAAATTCTGAATTCTGTGTTTCAATTTCTGAATTCCGTGTTCCGAATTCCATTTTCTGAATAACATGTTCCGAATTCCAAATGTCACGCTCCAAATTCCTTGTTCCAAATTCAGAATTCTGTGTTCCAAATTCAGAATTCTGTGTTTCAAATTCTGAATTCCGTGTTCCGAATTACGTATTCCAAATTCTGATTTGCATGTTCTGAATTCCAAATTCTGTGTTCCAAATTCCAAATTCTGCGTTCTGAAATCCATGTTCTGAATTCAAATTCCATGTTCCAAATTCTTAATTCATGGTCCAAATTCCGTGTTCCAAATTCCATGTTCCAAATTCTGAATTCCGTGTTCCAAATTCCATGTTCCAAATTCTGAATTCCATATTCCAAATTCCGTGTTCCAAATTCTGATTTGCAATGTCAAATTCCATAATTTGAATTACAATTTACAAATTCTGATTTGCAATGCCAAATTCCATATTTTGAATTAAATTTAAAAGTTCTGTGTTCCAAATGAGAAATTCTGTGTTCTGAATTCCAAATTCCAAATTCCATGTCCGAATTCCAAATTCCATGTTCCAAAATTCCATGTTCCAAATTCCATGTCCCAAATTCTGAATTCCATGTTCCAAATTCTGAATTCCGTGTTCCAAATCCTGTGTTCCAAATTCCAAATTCTGCGTTCTGAAATCCATGTTCTGAATTCAAATTCCATGTTCCAAATTCCATGTTCCAAATTCTGAATTCTGTGTTTCAATTTCTGAATTCTGTGTTCCGAATTCTGTGTTCTGAATTCCATGTTCCAAATTCTGAATTCTGTCTTTCAAATTCTGAATTCTGTGTTTCAATTTCTGAATTCTGTGTTCCGAATTCTGTGTTCTGAATTCTATGTTCCAAATTCCAAATTTCACGCTCTGTATTCCATGTTCCAAATTCCACATTCCAAATTCCATGTTCCAAATTTCATGTTCCAAATTCAGAATTCCGTGTTTCAAATTCTGAATTCCGTGTTCTGAATTCCATGTTCCAAATTCTGATTTGCATGTTCTGAGCTCCAAATTCCGTGTTCCAGATTCCAAATTCCGTGTCCCAAATTCTGAATGCCAAATTCTGTATTTCGAATTACAAATGACAAATTCTGTGTTCCTAATGACAAATTCTGTGTTCTGAATTCCAAATTCCAAATTCCATGTCCAAATTCCAAATTCCATGTTCAGAAATTCCATGTTCCAAATTCCATGTTCCAAATTCTGAATTCCATGTTCCAAATTCCATGTTCCAAATTCTGTGTTCCAGATTCCAAATTCCTTGTTCTGAAATCCATGTTCTGAATTCAAATTCCATGTTCCAAATTCCGTGTTCCACATTCCATGTTCCAAATTTTGAATTCAGTGTACCAAATTCCATGTTCCAAATTCTGAATTCCGTGTTTCAAATTCCATGTTCCAAATTCATAATTCCGTGTTTCAAATTCTGAATTCTGTGTTTCAATTTCTGAATTCCGTGTTCCGAATTCCGTGTTCTGAATACCATGTTCCGAATTCCAAATGTCACGCTCCAAATTCCTTGTTCCGAATTCTGTGTTCCAAATTCAGAATTCTGTGTTTCAAATTCTGAATTCCGTGTTCCGAATTACGTATTCCAAATTCTGATTTGCATGTTCTGAATTCCAAATTCTGTGTTTCAAATTCTGTGTTCCAAATTCCAAATTATGCGTTCTGAAATCCATGTTCTGAATTCAAATTCCATGTTCCAAATTCTTAATTCATGGTCCAAATTCCGTGTTCCAAAATCCATGTTCCAAATTCTAAATTCCGTGTTCCAAATTCCATGTTCCAAATTCTGAATTCCATATTCCAAATTCCGTGTTCCAAATTCTGATTTGCAATGTCAAATTCCATAATTCGAATTACAATTTACAAATTTTGATTTGCAATGCCAAATTCCATATTTTGAATTACAATTTACAAGTTCTGTGTTCCAAATGACAAATTCTGTGTTCTGAATTCCAAATTCCAAATTCCATGTCTGAATTCCAAATTCCATGTTCCAAAATTCCATGTTCCAAATTCCATGTTCCAAATTCTGAATTCCATGTTCCAAATTCTGAATTCCGTGTTCCAAATCCTGTGTTCCAAATTCCAAATTCTGTGTTCTGAAATCCATGTTCTGAATTCAAATTCCATGTTCCAAATTCTTAATTCATGGTCCAAATTCCATGTTCCAAATTCCATGTTCCAAATTCTGAATTCCGTGTTCCAAATTCCATGTTCCAAATTCTGAATTCCATATTCCAAATTCCGTGTTCCAAAATCTGATTTGCAATGTCAAATTCCATATTTCGAATTACAATTTACAAATTCTGATTTGCAATGCCAAATTCCATATTTCGAATTACAATTTACAAGTTCTGTGTTCCAAATGACAAATTCTGTGTTCTGAATTCCAAATTCCATGTCCGAATTCCAAATTCCATGTTCGAAAATTCCATGTCCCAAATCCATGTTCCAAATTCTGCTTTCTTAAATCCATGTTCTGAATTCAAATTCCATGTTCCAAATTCTTAATTCATGTTCCAAATTCTATGTTCCAAATTCCATATTCCAAATTCTGAATTCCGTGTTCCAAATTCCAAGTTCCAAATTCAGAATTCCATGTTCTGAATTCCGTGTTCCAAATTCTGATTTGAAATGCCAAATTCCATATTTCGAATTACAATTTACAAATTCTGTGTTCCAAATGACAAATTCTGTGTTCTTAATTCCAAATTCCATGTCCAAATTCCAAATTCCATGTTCTAAAATTCCATGTTCCAAATTCCATTTTCCAAATTCTGAATTCCATGTTCCGAAATTCCGTGTTCCAAATTCTGTGTTCCAAATTCCGCATTCTGAAATCCATGTTCCGAATTCAAATTCCATGTTCCAAATTCTTATTTCTGTATTCTAAATTCCATGTTCCAGATTTTGAATTCAGTGTACCAAATTCCATGTTCCAAATTCTGAATTCCGTGTTTCAAATTCCATGTTCCAAATTCTGAATTCCATGTTTCAAATTTTGAATTCTGTCTTTCAATTTCTGAATTGTGTGTTCCAAATTCCGTTTCCTGAATTCCATATTCCGAATTCCAGATTTCACACTCCGAATACCATGTTCCAAATTCCACATTCCAAATTCCGTGTTCCAAATTCTATGTTCCAAATTCTGAATTCCGTGTTCCAAATTCCATGTTCCGAATTCCATGTTCCAAATTCTGATTTGCATGTTCTGAATTTCAAATTCTGTGCTCCAAATTCCGTGTTCCAAATTCTGAATACCAAATTCCATATTTCGAATTACAACTTACAAATTCTGTGTTCCAAATTCCAAATGATGTGTTCCGAATTCCAAATTCTGTGTTCTGAATTCCAAATTCCGAATTCCATGTCCAAATTCCATGTTCCGAAATTCAATCTTCCAAATTCTAAATTCTGTGTTCCAAATTCTGATTTGCATGTTCTGAATTCCAAATTCTGTGTTTCAAATTCTGAATGCCAAATTCCATATTTCGAATTACAAGTTACAATTTCTGTGTTCCAAATTACAATTTCTGTATTCTGATTTCTAAATTCCGAATTCCATGCCCTAATTCCAAATTCCATGTTCCGAAATTCCATGTTTCAAATTTTATGTTCCAAATTCTGAATTCCGTGTTCCAAACTCTGTGTTCCAAATTCTGTGTTCCAAATTCCACGTTCTGAAATCCATGTTCTGATTTCAAATTCCATGTTACAAATTCCATGTTCCACATTCCATGTTCCAAATTTTAAATTCCGTGTTCTAAATTCCATGTTCCAAATTCTATGTTCCAAATTCTGAATTCCGTGTTCCAAATTCTGAATTCTGTGTTTCAATTTCTGGATTCTGTGTTCCGAATTCTGTGTTCTAAATTCCATGTTCCAAATTTCACGCTCCGAATTCCATGTTCCAAATTCCACATTCCACATTCCGTGTTGCAAATTCTATGTTCCAAATTCTGAATTCCGTGTTCCAAATTCCATGTTCCGAATTCCGTGTTCCAAATTCTGATTTGCATGTTCTGAATTCCAAATTCTGAATACCAAATTCCGTGTTCCAAATTCTGAATACCAAATTCCGTATTTCGAATTACAACTTACAAATTCTGTGTTCCGAATTCCAAATTCTGTGTTCCGAATTCCAAATTCTGTGTTCTGAATTCCAAATTCCGAATTCCATGTCCAAATTCCAAATTCCATGTTCCGAAATTCAATCTTCATATTCTAAATTCCGTGTTCCAAATATTGATTTGCATGTTCTGAATTCCAAATTCTGTGTTTCAAATTCTGAATGCCAAATTCCATATTTCGAATTACAAATTACAATTTCTGTGTTCTGATTTCCAAATTCCGAATTCCATGCCCTAATTCCAAATTCCATGTTCTGAAATTCCATGTTCCAAATTTTATGTTCCAAATTCTGAATTCCGTGTTCCAAATTCTGTGTTCCAAATTCTGTTCCAAATTCCACATTCCGCATTCTGAAATCCATGTTCTGAATTCAAATTCCATGTTACAAATTTCATGTTCCACATTCCATGTTCCAAATTTTTAATTCCGTGGTCCAAATTCTGTGTTCCAAATTCCATGCTCCAAATTCTGAATTCTGTCTTTCAAATTCTGAATTCTGTGTTTCAATTTCTGAATTCTGTGTTCCGAATTCTGTGTTCTGAATTCCATGTTCCAAATTCCAAATGTCACGCTCCGAATTCCATGTTCCAAATTCCACATTCCAAATTCCATGTTCCAAATTCCATGTTCCAAATTCCATGTTCCAAATTCTGAATTCCATGTTCCAAATTCTGAATTCCGTGTTCCAAATCCCGTGTTCCAAATTCCAAATTCTGCGTTCTGAAATCCTTGTTCTGAATTCAAATTCCATGTTCCAAATTCTTAATTCATGGTCCAAATTCCATGTTCCAAATTCCATGTTCCAAATTCTGAATTCCGTGTTCCAAATTCCATGTTCCAAATTCAAATTCCATATTTCGAATTACAATTTACAAATTCTGATTTGCAATGCCAAATTCCATATTTTGAATTACAATTTACAAGTTCTGTGTTCCAAATGACAAATTCTGTGTTCTGAATTCCAAATTCCAAATTCTATGTCCGAATTCCAAATTCCATGTTCCAAAATTCCATGTCCCAAATCCATGTTCCAAAATCTGAATTCCATGTTCCAAATTCTGAATTCTGTGTTCCAAATTCTGTGTTCCAAATTCCAAATTCTGCGTTCTGAAATCCATGTTCTGAATTCAAATTCCATGTTCCAAATTCTTAATTCATGTTCCAAATTCTGTGTTCCAAATTCCATATTCCAAATTCTGAATTCCGTGTTCCAAATTCTGATTTGCATGTTCTGAATTTCAAATTCTGTGCTCCAAATTCCGTGTTCCAAATTCTGAATACCAAATTCCGTATTTCGAATTACAACTTACATATTCTGTGTTCCAAATTCCAAATGATGTGTTCCGAATTCCAAATTCTGTGTTCTGAATTCCAAATTCCGAATTCCATGTCCAAATTCCATGTTCCAAAATTCAATCTTCCAAATTCTAAATTCTGTGTTCCAAATTCTGATTTGCATGTTCTGAATTCCAAATTCTGTGTTTCAAATTCTGAATGCCAAATTCCATATTTCGAATTACAAGTTACAAATTCTGTGTTCCAAATTACAATTTCTGTGTTCTGATTTCTAAATTCCGAATCCCATGCCCTAATTCCAAATTCCATGTTCCAAAATTCCATGTTCCAAATTTTACGTTACAAATTCTGAATTCCGTTTTCCAAATTCTGTGTTCCAAATTCTGTGTTCCAAATTCCGCGTTCTGAAATCCATGTTCTGATTTCAAATTCCATGTTACAAATTCCATGTTCCACATTCCATGTTCCAAATTTTAAATTCCGTGTTCTAAATTCCATGTTCCAAATTCTATGTTCCAAATTCTGAATTCCGTGTTCCAAATTCTGTGTTCCAAATTCTGAATTCCATCTTTCAAATTCTGAATTCTGTGTTTCAATTTCTGGATTCTGTGTTCCGAATTCTGTGTTCTGAATTCCATGTTCCAAATTTCACACTCCGAATTCCATGTTCCAAATTCCACATTCCACATTTCGTGTTGCAAATTCTATGTTCCAAATTCTGAATTCCGTGTTCCAAATTCCATGTTCCGAATTCCGTGTTCCAAATTCTGATTTGCATGTTCGGAATTCCAAATTCTAAAATACCAAATTCCGTGTTCCAAATTCTGAATACCAAATTCAGTATTTCGAATTACAACTTACAAATTCTGTGTTCCGAATTCCAAATTCCGTGTTCCAAATTCCAAATTCTGTGTTCTGAATTCCAAATTCCGAATTCCATGTCCAAATTCCAAATTCCATGTTCCGAAATTCAATCTTCAAATTCTAAATTCCGTGTTCCAAATACTGATTTGCACGTTCTGAATTCCAAATTCTGTGTTTCAAATTCTGAATGCCAAATTCCATATTTCGAACTACAAGTTACAAATTCTGTGTTCCAAATTACAATTTCTGTGTTCTGATTTCCAAATTCCGAATTCCATGCCCTAATTCCAAATTCCATGTTCCGAAATTCCATGTTCCAAATTTTATGTTCCAAATTCTGAATTCCATGTTCCAAATTCCATGTTCCAAATTCTGAATTCCGTGTTCCAAATTCTGTGTTCCAAATTCCAAATTCCGCATTCTGAAATCCATGTTCTGAATTCAAATTCCATGTTCCAAATTCTTAATTCATGGTCCAAATTCCGTGTTCCAAATTCCATGTTCCAAATTCTGAATTCCGTGTTCCAAATTCCATGTTCCAAATTCTGAATTCCATATTCCAAATTCCGTGTTCCAAATTCTGATTTGCAATGTCAAATTCCATAATTCGAATTACAATTTACAAATTCTGATTTGCAATGCCAAATTCCATATTTTGAATTAAATTTAAAAGTTCTGTGTTCCAAATGAGAAATTCTGTGTTCTGAATTCCAAATTCCAAATTCCATGTCCGAATTCCAAATTCCATGTTCCAAAATTCCATGTTCCAAATTCCATGTCCCAAATTCTGAATTCCATGTTCCAAATTCTGAATTCCGTGTTCCAAATCCTGTGTTCCAAATTCCAAATTCTGCGTTCTGAAATCCATGTTCTGAATTCAAATTCCATGTTCCAAATTCCATGTTCCAAATTCTGAATTCTGTGTTTCAATTTCTGAATTCTGTGTTCCGAATTCTGTGTTCTGAATTCCATGTTCCAAATTCTGAATTCTGTCTTTCAAATTCTGAATTCTGTGTTTCAATTTCTGAATTCTGTGTTCCGAATTCTGTGTTCTGAATTCTATGTTCCAAATTCCAAATTTCACGCTCTGTATTCCATGTTCCAAATTCCACATTCCAAATTCCATGTTCCAAATTTCATGTTCCAAATTCAGAATTCCGTGTTTCAAATTCTGAATTCCGTGTTCTGAATTCCATGTTCCAAATTCTGATTTGCATGTTCTGAGCTCCAAATTCCGTGTTCCAGATTCCAAATTCTGTGTCCCAAATTCTGAATGCCAAATTCTGTATTTCGAATTACAAATGACAAATTCTGTGTTCCTAATGACAAATTCTGTGTTCTGAATTCCAAATTCCAAATTCCATGTCCAAATTCCAAATTCCATGTTCAGAAATTCCATGTTCCAAATTCCATGTTCCAAATTCTGAATTCCATGTTCCAAATTCCATGTTCCAAATTCTGTGTTCCAGATTCCAAATTCCTTGTTCTTAAATCCATGTTCTGAATTCAAATTCCATGTTCCAAATTCCGTGTTCCACATTCCATGTTCCAAATTTTGAATTCAGTGTACCAAATTCCATGTTCGAAATTCTGAATTCCGTGTTTCAAATTCCATGTTCCAAATTCATAATTCCGTGTTTCAAATTCTGAATTCTGTGTTTCAATTTCTGAATTCCGTGTTCCGAATTCCGTGTTCTGAATACCATGTTCCGAATTCCAAATGTCACGCTCCAAATTCCTTGTTCCGAATTCTGTGTTCCAAATTCAGAATTCTGTGTTTCAAATTCTGAATTCCGTGTTCCGAATTACGTATTCCAAATTCTGATTTGCATGTTCTGAATTCCAAATTCTGTGTTCCAAATTCCAAATTCTGCGTTCTGAAATCCATGTTCTGAATTCAAATTCCATGTTCCAAATTCTTAATTCATGGTCCAAATTCCGTGTTCCAAATTCCATGTTCCAAATTCTGAATTCCGTGTTTCAAATTCCCTGTTCCAAATTCTAAATTCCATGTTTCAAATTCTGAATTCTGTCTTTCAATTTCTGAATTTTGTGTTCCAAATTCCGTTTCCTGAATTCCATATTCCGAATTCCAGATTTCACACTCCGAATACCATGTTCCAAATTCCACATTCCAAATTCCGTGTTCCAAATTTTATGTTCCAAATTCTGAATTCCGTGTTCCAAATTCCATGTTCCGAATTCTGTGTTCCAAATTCTGATTTGCATGTTCTGAATTCCAAATTCTGTGCTCCAAATTCCGTGTTCCAAATTCTGAATACCAAATTCCGTAATTACAACTTACAAATTCTGTGTTCCGAATTACAAATGATGTGTTCCGAATTCCAAATTCTGTGTTCTGAATTCCAAATTCCGAATTCCATGTCCAAATTCCAAATTCCATGTTCCGAAATTCAATCTTCCAAATTCTAAATTCCGTGTTCCAAATTCTGATTTGCATGTTCTGAATTCCAAATTCTGTGTTTCAAATTCTGAATGCCAAATTCCATATTTCAAATTACAAGTTACAATTTCTGTGTTCCAAATGACAATTTCTGTGTTCTGATTTCCAAATTCCAAATTCCATGCCCTAATTCCAAATTCCATGTTCCGAAATTCCATGTTCCAAATTTTATGTTCCAAATTCTGAATTCCGTGTTCCAAATTCTGTGTTCCAAATTCTGTGTTCCAAATTCCGCGTTCTGAAAGCCATGTTCTGAACTCAAATTCCATGTTACAAATTCCATGTTCCACATTCCGTGTTCCAAATTTTTAATTCCGTGTTATAAATTCCATGTTCCAAATTCTATGTTCCAAATTCTGAATTCCGTGTTCCAAATTCTGTGTTCCAAATTCCATATTCCAAATTCTGAATTCCGTCTTTCAAAATCTGAATTCTGTGTTTCAATTTCTGAATTCTGTGTTCCGAATTCTGTGTTCTGAATTCCATGTTCCAAATTTCACGCTCCGAATTCCATGTTCCAAATTCCACATTCCAAATTCCATGTTCCAAATTCCACATTCCAAATTCCGTGTTCCAAATTCTATGTTCCAAATTCTGAATTCCATGTTCCGAATTCCGTGTTCCAAATTCTGATTTGCATGTTCTAAATTCCAAATTCTGAATACCAAATTCCGTATTTCGAATTACAACTTACAAATTCTGTGTTCCGAATTCCAAATTATGTGTTCCGAATTCCAAATTCTGTTTTCCGAATTTCAAATTCTGTGTTCTGAATTCCAAATTCCGAATTCCATGTCCGAATTCCAAATTGCATGATCCGAAATTCAATCTTCCAAATTCTAAATTCCGTGTTCCAAATTCAGATTTGCATGTTCTGAATTCCAAATTCTGTGTTTCAAATTTGGAATGCCAAATTCCATATTTCGAATTACAAGTTACATATTCTGTGTTCCAAATTACAATTTCTGTGTTCTGATTTCCAAATTCCGAATTCCATGCCCTAATTCCAAATTCCATGTTCCGAAATTCCATGTTCCAAATTTTATGTTCCAAATTCTGAATTCCGTGTTCCAAATTCTGTGTTACAAATTCTGTTCCAAATTCCAAATTCCGCGTTCTGAAATCCATGTTCTGAATTCAAATTCCATGTTACAAATTTCATGTTCCACATTCCATGTTACAAATTTTTAATTCCGTGTTCTAAATTCCATGTTCCAAATTCTATGTTCCAAATTCTGAATTCCGTGTTCCAAATTCTGTGTTCCAAATTCCATGTTCCAAATTCTGAATTCCGTCTTTCAAATTCTGAATTCTGTGTTTCAATTTCTGAATTCTGTGTTCCGAATTCTGTGTTCTGAATTCCATGTTCCAAATTCCAAATTTCATGCTCCGAATTCCATGTTCCAAATTCCACATTCCAAATTCCGTGTTCCAAATTCCATGTTCCAAATTCAGAATTCCGTGTTTCAAATTTTGAATTCCATGTTCTGAATTCCGTGTTCCAAATTCTGATTTGCATGTTCTGAATTCCAAATTCTGTGTTCCAAATTTTATGTTCCAAATTCTGAATTCCATGTTCCAAATTCTGAATTCCGTGTTCCAAATTCCACGTTTTGAAATCCATATTCTGAATTCAAATTCCATGTTCCAAATTCCATATTCCACATTCCATGTTCCAAATTCTTAATTCCGTGTTCTAAATTCCATGTTCCAAATTCCATTTTTCAAATTTTGAATTCCACGTTCTGAATTCCATGTTCCAAATTCTGATTTGCATGTTCTGAATTCCAAATTCTGTGTTCCAAATTCTGAATTCCAAATTCCTTATTTTGAATTACAAATTACAAATTCTGTGTTCCGAAGTAGAAATTCTGTGTTCCGATTTCCAAATTCTGAATTCCATGTCCAAATTCCAAATTCCATGTTCCGAAATTCCATGTTCCAAATTTTATGTTCCAAATTCTTAATTCCATGTTCCAAATTCTGAATTCTGTGTTCCAAATTCAGTGTTCCAAATTCCAAATTCTGCATTCTGAAATCCATGTTCTGAATTCAAATTCCATGTTACAAATTTCATGTTCCACATTCCATGTTCCAAATTTTTAATTCCGTGTTCTAAATTCCATGTTCCAAATTCTATGTTCCAAATTCTGAATTCCGTGTTCCAAATTCTGTGTTCCAAATTCCATGTTCCAAATTCTGAATTCTGTGTTTCAATTTCTGAATTCTGTGTTCCGAATTCTGTGTTCTGAATTCCATGTTCCAAATTCCAAATTTCACACTCTGAATTCCATGTTCCAAATTCCACATTCCAAATTCCATGTTCCAAATTTCATGTTCCAAATTCAGAATTCCGTGTTTCAAATTCTGAATTCTGTGTTCTGAATTCCATGTTCCAAATTCTTAATTCCATGTTCCAAATTCTGAATTCTGTGTTCCAAATTCAGTGTTCCAAATTCCAAATTCTGCATTCTGAAATCCATGTTCTGAATTCAAATTCCATGTTCCAAATTCCATTTTCCACATTCCATGTTCCAAATTCTTAATTCCATGTTCTAAATTCCATGTTCCAAATTCTGAATTCTGTGTTTCAATTTCTGAATTCTGTGTTCTGAATTCTGTGTTCTGAATTCCGTGTTCCAAATTCCAAATTTTACGCTCTGAATTCCATGTTCCAAATTCCACATTCGAAATTCCATGTTCTGAATTCCATGTTCCAAATTCTGATTTGCATGTTCTGAATTCCAAATTCCGTGTTCCAGATTCCATGTTCCAAATTCTGATTTGCATATTCTGAATTCCAAATTCCGTGTTCCAGATTCCAAATTCCGTGTTCCAAATTCTGAATACATAATTCCGTATTTCGAATTACAACTTACAAATTCTGTGTTCCGAATTACAAAAAATGTTTTCTGAATTTCAAATTCTGTGTTCTGAATTCCAAATTCCGAATTCCATGTCCAAATTTCAAATTCCATGTTCCGAAATTCAATCTTCCAAATTCTAAATTCTGTGTTCCAAATTCTGATTTGCATGTTCTGAATTCCAAATTCTGTGTTTCAAATTCTGAATGCCAAATTCCATATTTCGAATTACAAGTTACAAATTCTGTGTTCCAAATTACAATTTTTGTGTTCTGATTTCCAAATTCCAAATTCCATGCCCTAATTCCAAATTCCATGTTCCGAAATTCCATGTTCCCAATTTTATGTTCCAAATTCTGAATTCTGTGTTCCAAATTCTGTGTTCCAAATTCCAAATTCCGCGTTCTGAATTCCATGTTCTGAATTCAAATTCCATGTTACAAATTTCATGTTCCACATTCCATGTTCCAAATTTTTAATTCCGTGTTCTAAATTCCATGTTCCAAATTCTGTGTTCCAAATTCTGAATGCCAAATTCCTTATTTTGAATTACAAATTATAAATTCTGTGTTCCGAAGTAGAAATTCTGTGTTCCGATTTCCAAATTCTGAATTCCATGTCCAAATTCCAAATTCCATGTTCCGAAATTCCATGTACCAAATTTTATGTTCCAAATTCTTAATTCCATGTTCCAATTTCTGAATTCTGTGTTCCAAATTCAGTGTTCCAAATTCCAAATTCTGCATTCTGAAATCCATGTTCTGAATTCAAATTCCATGTTCCAAATTTCATGTTCCACATTCCATGTTCCAAATTTTTAATTCCGTGTTCTAAATTCCATGTTCCAAATTCTATGTTCCAAATTCTGAATTCCGTGTTCCAAATTCTGTGTTCCAAATTCCATGTTCCAAATTCTGAATTCTGTGTTTCAATTTCTGAATTCTGTGTTCCGAATTCTGTGTTCTGAATTCCATGTTCCAAATTCCAAATTTCACACTCTGAATTCCACGTTCCAAATTCCACATTCCAAATTCCATGTTCCAAATTTCATGTTCCAAATTCTGAATTCCGTGTTTCAAATTCTGAATTCCGTGTTCTGAATTCCATGTTCCAAATTCTTAATTCCATGTTCCAAATTCTGAATTCTGTGTTCCAAATTCAGTGTTCCAAATTCCGCATTCTGAAATCCATGTTCTGAATTCAAATTCCATGTTACAAATTCCATTTTCTACATTCCATGTTCCAAATTCTTAATTCCATGTTCTAAATTCCATGTTCCAAATTCTGAATTCTGTGTTTCAATTTCTGAATTCTGTGTTCTGAATTCTGTGTTCTGAATTCCATGTTCCAAATTCCAAATTTTACGCTCTGAATTCCATGTTCCAAATTCCACATTCCAAATTCCATGTTCCAAATTTCATGTTCCAAATTCAGAATTCCGTGTTTCAAATTCTGAATTCCGCGTTCTCAATTCCATGTTCCAAATTCTGATTTGCATGTTTTGAATTCCAAATTCCGTGTTCCAGATTCCAAATTCCGTGTTCCAAATTCTGAATACCAAATTCCGTATTTCGAATTACAACTTACAAATTCTGTGTTCCGAATTACAAAAAATGTTTTCTGAATTCCAAATTCTGTGTTCTGAATTCCAAATTCCGAATTCCATGTCCAAATTTCAAATTCCATGTTCCGAAATTCAATCTTTCAAATTCTAAATTCTGTGTTCCAAATTCTGATTTGCATGTTCTGAATTCCAAATTCTGTGTTTCAAATTCTGAATGCCAAATTCCATATTTCGAATTACAAGTTACAAATTCTGTGTTCCAAATTACAATTTTTGTGTTCTGATTTCCAAATTCCATGCCCTAATTCCAAATTCCACGTTCCGAAATTCCATGTTCCCAATTTTATGTTCCAAATTCTGAATTCTGTGTTCCAAATTCTGTGTTCCAAATTCTGTGTTCCAAATTCCAAATTCCGCGTTCTGAATTCCATGTTCTGAATTCAAATTCCATGTTACAAATTTCATGTTCCACATTCCATGTTCCAAATTTTTAATTCCGTGTTCTAAATTCCATGTTCCAAATTCTGTGTTCCAAATTTTGAATGCCAAATTCCTTATTTTGAATTACAAATTATAAATTCTGTGTTCCAAAGTAGAAATTCTGTGTTCCGATTTCCAAATTCTGAATTCCATGTCCAAATTCCAAATTCCATGTTCCGAAATTCCATGTACCAAATTTTATGTTCCAAATTCCTAATTCCATGTTCCAATTTCTGAATTCTGTGTTCCAAATTCAGTGTTCCAAATTCCAAATTCTGCATTCTGAAATCCATGTTCTGAATTCAAATTCCATGTTCCAAATTTCATGTTCCACATTCCATGTTCCAAATTTTTAATTCCGTGTTCTAAATTCCATGTTCCAAATTCTATGTTCCAAATTCTGAATTCCATGTTCCAAATTCTGTGTTCCAAATTCCATGTTCCAAATTCTGAATTCTGTGTTTCAATTTCTGAATTCTGTGTTCCGAATTCTGTGTTCTGAATTCCATGTTCCAAATTCCAAATTTCACACTCTGAATTCCATGTTCCAAATTCCACATTCCAAATTCCATGTTCCAAATGTCATGTTCCAAATTCAGAATTCCGTGTTTCAAATTCTGAATTCCGTGTTCTGAATTCCATGTTCCAAATTCTTAATTCCATGTTCCAAATTCTGAATTCTGTGTTCCAAATTCAGTGTTCCAAATTCCAAATTCTGCATTCTGAAATCCATGTTCTGAATTCAAATTCCATGTTCCAAATTCCATTTTCCACATTCCATGTTCCAAATTCTTAATTCCATGTTCTAAATTCCATGTTCCAAATTCTGAATTCTGTGTTTCAATTTCTGAATTCTGTGTTCTGAATTCTGTGTTCTGAATTCCGTGTTCCAAATTCCAAATTTTACGCTCTGAATTCCATGTTCCAAATTCCACATTCCAAATTCCATGTTCTGAATTCCATGTTCCAAATTCTGATTTGCATGTTCTGAATTCCAAATTCCGTGTTCCAGATTCCATGTTCCAAATTCTGATTTGCATGTTCTGAATTCCAAATTCCGTGTTCCAGATTCCAAATTCCGTGTTCCAAATTCTGAATACATAATTCCGTATTTCGAATTACAACTTACAAATTCTGTGTTCCGAATTACAAAAAATGTTTTCTGAATTTCAAATTCTGTGTTCTGAATTCCAAATTCCGAATTCCATGTCCAAATTTCAAATTCCATGTTCCGAAATTCAATCTTCCAAATTCTAAATTCTGTGTTCCAAATTCTGATTTGCATGTTCTGAATTCCAAATTCTGTGTTTCAAATTCTGAATGCCAAATTCCATATTTCGAATTACAAGTTACAAATTCTGTGTTCCAAATTACAATTTTTGTGTTCTGATTTCCAAATTCCAAATTCCATGCCCTAATTCCAAATTCCATGTTCCGAAATACCATGTTCCCAATTTTATGTTCCAAATTCTGAATTCTGTGTTCCAAATTCTGTGTTCCAAATTCTGTGTTCCAAATTCCAAATTCCGCGTTCTGAATTCCATGTTCTGAATTCAAATTCCATGTTACAAATTTCATGTTCCACATTCCATGTTCCAAATTTTTAATTCCGTGTTCTAAATTCCATGTTCCAAATTCTGTGTTCCAAATTCTGAATGCCAAATTCCTTATTTTGAATTACAAATTATAAATTCTGTGTTCCGAAGTAGAAATTCTGTGTTCCGATTTCCAAATTCTGAATTCCATGTCCAAATTCCAAATTCCATGTTCCGAAATTCCATGTACCAAATTTTATGTTCCAAATTCTTAATTCCATGTTCCAATTTCTGAATTCTGTGTTCCAAATTCAGTGTTCCAAATTCCAAATTCTGCATTCTGAAATCCATGTTCTGAATTCAAATTCCATGTTCCAAATTTCATGTTCCACATTCCATGTTCCAAATTTTTAATTCCGTGTTCTAAATTCCATGTTCCAAATTCTATGTTCCAAATTCTGAATTCCGTGTTCCAAATTCTGTGTTCCAAATTCCATGTTCCAAATTCTGAATTCTGTGTTTCAATTTCTGAATTCTGTGTTCCGAATTCTGTGTTCTGAATTCCATGTTCCAAATTCCAAATTTCACACTCTGAATTCCATGTTCCAAATTCCACATTCCAAATTCCATGTTCCAAATTTCATGTTCCAAATTCTGAATTCCGTGTTTCAAATTCTGAATTCCGTGTTCTGAATTCCATGTTCCAAATTCTTAATTCCATGTTCCAAATTCTGAATTCTGTGTTCCAAATTCAGTGTTCCAAATTCCGCATTCTGAAATCCATGTTCTGAATTCAAATTCCATGTTACAAATTCCATTTTCCACATTCCATGTTCCAAATTCTTAATTCCATGTTCTAAATTCCATGTTCCAAATTTTGAATTCTGTGTTTCAATTTCTGAATTCTGTGTTCTGAATTCTGTGTTCTGAATTCCATGTTCCAAATTCCAAATTTTACGCTCTGAATTCCATGTTCCAAATTCCACATTCCAAATTCCATGTTCCAAATTTCATGTTCCAAATTCAGAATTCTGTGTTTCAAATTCTGAATTCTGCGTTCTCAATTCCATGTTCCAAATTCTGATTTGCATGTTCTGAATTCCAAATTCCGTGTTCCAGATTCCAAATTCCGTGTTCCAAATTCTGAATACCAAATTCCGTATTTCGAATTACAACTTACAAATTCTGTGTTCCGAATTACAAAAAATGTTTTCTGAATTCCAAATTCTGTGTTCTGAATTCCAAATTCCGAATTCCATGTCCAAATTTCAAATTCCATGTTCCGAAATTCAATCTTCCAAATTCTAAATTCTGTGTTCCAAATTCTGATTTGCATGTTCTGAATTCCAAATTCTGTGTTTCAAATTCTGAATGCCAAATTCCATATTTCGAATTACAAGTTACAAATTCTGTGTTCCAAATTACAATTTTTGTGTTCTGATTTCCAAATTCCATGCCCTAATTCCAAATTCCACGTTCCGAAATTCCATGTTCCCAATTTTATGTTCCAAATTCTGAATTCTGTGTTCCAAATTCTGTGTTCCAAATTCTGTGTTCCAAATTCCAAATTCCGCGTTCTGAATTCCATGTTCTGAATTCAAATTCCATGTTACAAATTTCATGTTCCACATTCCATGTTCCAAATTTTTAATTCCGTGTTCTAAATTCCATGTTCCAAATTCTGTGTTCCAAATTTTGAATGCCAAATTCCTTATTTTGAATTACAAATTATAAATTCTGTGTTCCGAAGTAGAAATTCTGTGTTCCGATTTCCAAATTCTGAATTCCATGTCCAAATTCCAAATTCCATGTTCCGAAATTCCATGTACCAAATTTTATGTTCCAAATTCTTAATTCCATGTTCCAATTTCTGAATTCTGTGTTCCAAATTCAGTGTTCCAAATTCCAAATTCTGCATTCTGAAATCCATGTTCTGAATTCAAATTCCATGTTCCAAATTTCATGTTCCACATTCCATGTTCCAAATTTTTAATTCCGTGTTCTAAATTCCATGTTCCAAATTCTATGTTCCAAATTCTGAATTCCATGTTCCAAATTCTGTGTTCCAAATTCCATGTTCCAAATTCTGAATTCTGTGTTTCAATTTCTGAATTCTGTGTTCCGAATTCTGTGTTCTGAATTCCATGTTCCAAATTCCAAATTTCACACTCTGAATTCCATGTTCCAAATTCCACATTCCAAATTCCATGTTCCAAATGTCATGTTCCAAATTCAGAATTCCGTGTTTCAAATTCTGAATTCCGTGTTCTGAATTCCATGTTCCAAATTCTTAATTCCATGTTCCAAATTCTGAATTCTGTGTTCCAAATTCAGTGTTCCAAATTCCAAATTCTGCATTCTGAAATCCATGTTCTGAATTCAAATTCCATGTTCCAAATTCCATTTTCCACATTCCATGTTCCAAATTCTTAATTCCATGTTCTAAATTCCATGTTCCAAATTCTGAATTCTGTGTTTCAATTTCTGAATTCTGTGTTCTGAATTCTGTGTTCTGAATTCCGTGTTCCAAATTCCAAATTTTACGCTCTGAATTCCATGTTCCAAATTCCACATTCCAAATTCCATGTTCTGAATTCCATGTTCCAAAATCTGATTTGCATGTTCTGAATTCCAAATTCCGTGTTCCAGATTCCATGTTCCAAATTCTGATTTGCATGTTCTGAATTCCAAATTCCGTGTTCCAGATTCCAAATTCCGTGTTCCAGATTCCAAATTCCGTGTTCCAAATTCTGAATACATAATTCCGTATTTCGAATTACAACTTACAAATTCTGTGTTCCGAATTACAAAAAATGTTTTCTGAATTTCAAATTCTGTGTTCTGAATTCCAAATTCCGAATTCCATGTCCAAATTTCAAATTCCATGTTCCGAAATTCAATCTTCCAAATTCTAAATTCTGTGTTCCAAATTCTGATTTGCATGTTCTGAATTCCAAATTCTGTGTTTCAAATTCTGAATGCCAAATTCCATATTTCGAATTACAAGTTACAAATTCTGTGTTCCAAATTACAATTTTTGTGTTCTGATTTCCAAATTCCAAATTCCATGCCCTAATTCCAAATTCCATGTTCCGAAATTCCATGTTCCCAATTTTATGTTCCAAATTCTGAATTCTGTGTTCCAAATTCTGTGTTCCAAATTCTGTGTTCCAAATTCCAAATTCCGCGTTCTGAATTCCATGTTCTGAATTCAAATTCCATGTTACAAATTTCATGTTCCACATTCCATGTTCCAAATTTTTAATTCCGTGTTCTAAATTCCATGTTCCAAATTCTGTGTTCCAAATTCTGAATGCCAAATTCCTTATTTTGAATTACAAATTATAAATTCTGTGTTCCGAAGTAGAAATTCTGTGTTCCGATTTCCAAATTCTGAATTCCATGTCCAAATTCCAAATTCCATGTTCCGAAATTCCATGTACCAAATTTTATGTTCCAAATTCTTAATTCCATGTTCCAATTTCTGAATTCTGTGTTCCAAATTCAGTGTTCCATATTCCAAATTCTGCATTCTGAAATCCATGTTCTGAATTCAAATTCCATGTTCCAAATTTCATGTTCCACATTCCATGTTCCAAATTTTTAATTCCGTGTTCTAAATTCCATGTTCCAAATTCTATGTTCCAAATTCTGAATTCCGTGTTCCAAATTCTGTGTTCCAAATTCCATGTTCCAAATTCTGAATTCTGTGTTTCAATTTCTGAATTCTGTGTTCCGAATTCTGTGTTCTGAATTCCATGTTCCAAATTCCAAATTTCACACTCTGAATTCCATGTTCCAAATTCCACATTCCAAATTCCATGTTCCAAATTTCATGTTCCAAATTCTGAATTCCGTGTTTCAAATTCTGAATTCCGTGTTCTGAATTCCATGTTCCAAATTCTTAATTCCATGTTCCAAATTCTGAATTCTGTGTTCCAAATTCAGTGTTCCAAATTCTGCATTCTGAAATCCATGTTCTGAATTCAAATTCCATGTTACAAATTCCATTTTCCACATTCCATGTTCCAAATTCTTAATTCCATGTTCTAAATTCCATGTTCCAAATTCTGAATTCTGTGTTTCAATTTCTGAATTCTGTGTTCTGAATTCTGTGTTCTGAATTCCATGTTCCAAATTCCAAATTTTACGCTCTGAATTCCATGTTCCAAATTCCACATTCCAAATTCCATGTTCCAAATTTAATGTTCCAAATTCAGAATTCCGTGTTTCAAATTCTGAATTCCGCGTTCTCAATTCCATGTTCCAAATTCTGATTTGCATGTTCTGAATTCCAAATTCCGTGTTCCAGATTCCAAATTCCGTGTTCCAAATTCTGAATACCAAATTCCGTATTTCGAATTACAACTTACAAATTCTGTGTTCCGAATTACAAAAAATGTTTTCTGAATTCCAAATTCTGTGTTCTGAATTCCAAATTCCGAATTCCATGTCCAAATTTCAAATTCCATGTTCCGAAATTCAATCTTCCAAATTCTAAATTCTGTGTTCCAAATTCTGATTTGCATGTTCTGAATTCCAAATTCTGTGTTTCAAATTCTGAATGCCAAATTCCATATTTCGAATTACAAGTTACAAATTCTGTGTTCCAAATTACAATTTTTGTGTTCTGATTTCCAAATTCCAAATTCCATGCCCTAATTCCAAATTCCATGTTCCAAAATTCCATGTTCCAAATTTTATGTTCCAAATTCTGAATTCTGTGTTCCAAATTCTGTGTTCCAAATTCTGTGTTCCAAATTCTGTGTTCCAAATTCCAAATTCCGCGTTCTGAAATCCATGTTCTGAATTCAAATTCCATGTTACAAATTTCATGTTCCACATTCCATGTTCCAAATTTTTAATTCCGTGTTCTAAATTCCATGTTCCAAATTCTATGTTCCAAATTCTGAATTCCGTGTTCCAAATTCTGTGTTCCAAATTCCATGTTCCAAATTCTGAATTCCGTCTTTCAAATTCTGAATTCTGTGTTTCAATTTCTGAATTCTGTGTTCCGAATTCTGTGTTCTGAATTCCATGTTCCAAATTCCAAATTTCACGCTCCGAATTCCATGTTCCAAATTCCATATTCCAAATTCCATGTTCCAAATTTAGAATTCCGTGTTTCAAATTTTGAATTCCGTGTTCTGAATTCCGTGTTCCAAATTCTGATTTGCATGTTCTGAATTCCAAATTCTGTGTTCCAAATTTTATGTTCCAAATTCTGAATTCCATGTTCCAAATTCTGAATTCCGTATTCCAAATTCTGTGTTCCAAATTCCAAATTCCACGTTCTGAAATCCATATTCTGAATTCAAATTCCATGTTCCAAATTCCATGTTCCACATTCCATGTTCCAAATTCTTAATTCTGTGTTCTAAATTCCATGTTCCAAATTCCATGTTTCAAATTTTGAATTGAACGTTCTGAATTCTGTGTTCCAAATTCTGATTTGCATTTTCTGAATTCCATATTCTGTGTTCCAAATTCTGTGTTCCAAATTCTGAATGCCAAATTCCTTATTTTGAATTACAAATTACAAATTCTGTGTTCCGAAGTACAAATTCTGTGTTCCGATTTCCAAATTCCGAATTCCATGTCCGAATTCCAAATTTCATGTTCCGAAATTCCATGTTCCAAATTTTATGTTCCGAATTCTGAATTCCATGTTCCAAATTCTAAATTGTGTGTTCCAAATTCTGCGTTCCAAATTCCAAATTCTGCATTCTGAAATCCATGTTCTAAATTCAAATTCCATGTTACAAATTCAATTTTCCACATTCCATGTTCCAAATTCTTAATTTCATGTTCTAAATTCCATGTTCCAAATTCTGAATTCCGTGTTCCAAATTCTGAATTCCGTGTTTCAAATTCTGAATTCTGTGTTTCAATTTCTGAATTTCGTGTTCCGAATCCCGTGTTCTGAATACCATGTTCCGAATTCCAAATGTCACGCTCAAAATTCCTTGTTCCAAATTCTAAATTCCGTGTTCCAAATTCAGAATTCTGTGTTTCAAATTCTGAATTCCGTGTACCGAATTCCGTGTTCCAAATTCTGATTTGCATGTTCTGAATTCCAAATTCTGTGCTCCAAATTCCATGTTCTAATTCTGAGCTCCGAATTACATGTTCTGAGTTCTAAATTATGTGTTCCGAGTTTGTTCACGTAGTCCCCCACATGCATATCGTCCATGGGTAAGGACTTCCTTAGCAGAACAGCGGGGGACTACGTGACGTCAGTACAGCCATCTACCTAGTTTATTATGCACTTTATATGTCTTGTATCCAAGCACTGGGACTCAGTGCTGTTTTTGTGAGTAATATTTTTATTCATTAAATTTGTGTCTTTTATACAAATGGAGAGCACTATATTTCTTTTATTTGACTTTTACATGAACAATGCATGCCTAAGAGTGTTACTTTTGGTTATCGAATGAATGTGGGGATCTACTGACATACAGGAAGCCCATCCGCTCAACTTTTACTATTACCCTTATTAAAGGACTGCATGAATGACCTGTCTGTTAGCTTAGAGGTCCATTCATTAAGGTAAGCGTCTTGTACCTCTGGTGGTGGTCAACACGGAAGGGGATGCACAGTGGTCAATACTGTTTTCAAGCACCCTGTCTACTATCCAGGAGTTTTCTTTCTTCCTGTTTGTTTACCGGCTGATGACACCTCCCTGCTTCAGAAATTTCACACTCTGGGACTCTTTGCTGTTGTTCTGTGTTCAATTAATAGTTTTATCTGAGCGCTGCACTGCTTTTTTATTTATGTTTCAAAATCTGGATTCCATATTATAAAAATTCTGTGTTCTGAACTCCAAATTCCGTATTTCGAATTACAAATTTTAAATTCTGTGCTCCAAATTACAAATTCCATGTTCCAAATTCTGAATTCCGTGTTCCAAATTCATTGTTCCAAATTCTGAATTCCGTGTTCCAAATTCCATGTTCTGAATTCCAAATTCCAAATTGTGTGTTCGAAATTCCATGTTCCAAATTCCAAATTCTGTGTTCTGAATTCCAAATTCTGTGCCTCGAATTCCAAATTTCACATTCTGAATCACAAATTACAAATTCCGTGTTCTGTATTCCATTTTCCAAACTCCAAATTCTGTTCTGATTTCCAAATTCTGTTCCGAATTCCAAATTCTGTGTTCCAAATTCCAAACTCCACAATCCAAATTCCGCAGTCAAAATTCCATGTTCTGGATTCTGTGTTCCGAGTTCTGGATTATGTGTTCTGAATTCTGGATTACATTTTCTGAGTTCCAGAACTCGAAACACGTAATTTGGAACTTGGAACATGTAATCTGGAACTCGGGACACGTAGTCTGGAACCCGGAACACATAATCCGGATTACGTTTTCTTAATTCCAGATTACGTGTTCCGATTTCCAGATTACATGTTCCGAGGTCCGAATTGTTCCAAATTCTGATTTGCAAATTGTGTTGTCCAAATTCCATGTTCCAAATTCCAAATTCTGAATTGCAAATTCCGTGTTCCGAATTCCAAATTCTGTGTTCCGAATTCCAAACTCCATGTTCCAAATTCTATGTTCCAAATTCTGAATTTTGTGTTCCAAATTCCAAATTCTAGATTTCAAATTATAAAAATTCTGTGTTGTGAATTCCAAATTGTTTATTTCGCATTGCAAATTACAAATGCTGTGTTCCGAACTACAAATTCTGTGTTCTGAATTCCAAATTATGAATTCCATGTTCTGAATTTAAAATTCTGAATTCCATGTTCTGAATTCCAAATCCCATGTTACTAAATTTTGTGTTCCAAATTCTATGTTCCAAATTGCAAATTCCATGTTCCAAATTGCAAATTCCATGTTCCAAATTCTGAATTCTGTGTTCCAAATTCTGTGTCATGAATTGCAAGTTCTGCATTCTGAAATCCATGTTCCGAATCCAAATTCTGTGTTCCAAATTAAGTGTTCCGAATTTTGTGTTCCGAGTTCTGGATTACGTGTTCCAAATTCTGATTTGCCAATTCCATGTTCTGAGTTCCGGATTATGTGTTCCAAATTCTGATTTTGCAAATTCCATGTTCAGAATTCCAAATTCTGTGTTCCAAATTCTGAATTCCAAATTCCATGTTCCAAGTTCTGTGTTCCAAATTTCATGTTCCAAATTCTGAATTCCGTGTTCCAAATTCTGTTTTCCAAATTCAATGTTCCATATTCTTAATTCTGTGTTCTAAATTCCATGTTCCAAATTTTGAATTCCGTATACCAAATTCCATGTTCCAAATTCTCAATTGTGTGTTCAAAATTCCATGTTGCAAATTCTGAATTCCGTGTTTCAAACTCTAAATTCCGTGTTTCGAATTATGTGTTCCAAATTCTGGATTGCATGTTCTGAATTCCAAATTACGTGTTCCGAATTCCAAATTCTGTGTTCCAAATTCTGAATTCCAAATTCTGTATTTCGAATTACAAATTACAAATGCTGTGTTCCGAATTACAAATTCTGTGTTCTGAATTCCATATTTTGAATTCCATGTTCAGAATTCCAAATTCCATGTTCCGAAATTCTGTGTTCCAAATTCTGAATTCCGGGTTCCAAATTCCATGTTCCAAATTCTGATTTCTGTGTTCCGAATTCTGTGTTTTGAATTCCATTTTACAAATTCCGTGTCCCAAATTCTGTGTTCCGAATTCCAAATTTTGTGCTCCGAATTACATGTTCCGATTTCCAAGTTCCATGTTCCAAATTTCCGTGTTCCAAACTCCATGTTCCAAATTCTGAATTGCGTGTTCCAAATTCCATGTTCCGAATTCCAAATTTTACGCTCCAAATTCCATGTTCCGAATTCCAAATTCCATGTTCCAAATTCTGTGTTACAAATTCTGAATTCCGTGTTCCAAATTGCGTGTTCTGGATTACGTGTTCTGAGTTCTGGATTATGTGTTCCGAGTTCCGGATTACGTGTTCTGAATTTCCAGATTATGTTTTCCGAGTTCCGGAACTTGGAACATGTAATCTGGAACTCGGAACACGTAAATAGGATTACGTATTCTGAATTCCAGATTACGTGTTCTGAGTTCTAAATTCTGTGTTCCAAATTCTGATTTGCAAATTCTGTGTTCCAAATTCCATGTTCCAAATTCTGAATTTTGTGTACCAAATTCCATGTTCCAAATTCTGAGTTCTCTGTTCCGAATTCCATGTTCCGAATTCCGTGTTTCAAATTTTGTGTTCCGAATTCCAAATTTCGCACTACGAATTCCATGTTCCGAATTCCAAATTCCATGTTCCAAATTCCGTGTTCCAAATTCCATGTTCCAAATTCTGAGTTCTCTGTTCCGAATTCCATGTTCCGAATTCCGTGTTTCAAATTTTGTGTTCCGAATTCCAAATTTCGCACTACGAATTCCATGTTTCGAATTCCAAATTCCATGTTCCAAATTCCGTGTTCCAAATTCCATGTTCCAAATTCTGAATTGCGTGTTCCAAATTCCATTTTCCAAATTCTGAATTGTGTGTTCTAAATTCCTTGTTCCAAGTTTCCTGTTCCAAATTCCGTGTTCCAAATTCCGTGTTCTGAATTCCATGTTCTGAATTGCGTGTTCCAAATTCCATGTTCCAAATTCTGAATTGTGTGTTCCACATTCCATGTTCCAAATTCTGAATTGTGTGTTCTAAATTCGTTGTTCCACGTTTTGTGTTCCAAATTCCGTGTTCCAAACTCCGTGTTCTGAATTCCATGTTCTGAATTGTGTGTTCCAAATTCCATGTTCCGAATTCCAAATTTCATGTTCCAAATTCCGTGTTCCGAATTCCATGTTCTGAATCCTGTGTTCCAAATTCTGTGTTCCGAATTCCAAATTTCGCACTCCGAATTACATGTTCCGAATTCCAAATTCCATGTTTCAAATTCTGAATTGTGTGTTCCAAATTCCTTGGTCCCAATTATGAATTCCGTGTTCCGAATTCCATGTTCCAAATTCCGTGTTCCAAATTCCATGTGCCATATTCTGAATTCCGTGTTCTGAATTATGTGTTCCAAATTCTTATTTGCATGTTCTGAATTCCAAATTCTGAACTGCAAATTTTGTGTTCCGAGTTCTAAATTCCGTGTTCCAAATTCCGTGTTCCGTGTTCCGAATATCATGTTCCAGCATCTGAATTGTAAATTCCAAATTCTGTCTTCCGTGTTCCAAATTCCGTCTTCTGAATTCTGTGTTCCGAATTCGTTTGTGAGCCCATATATACTTGGTGAAGAGGGCATTATTTGACGAAAGAAGGCTGAAGAAATGGAGATGGGCAATGTCTGAAAGAAATACAAAAACGTTGGTAAGATACTCATCTTTTTTTTCCAAATGGAAAAAATTACACCAGCAAGATTTACATTAGTACATAGAAGAAAATAATGCAAGGGTATTGCATGGTCAATTTTACAATAAAAGTACTATAAGATCATCATCTCCAAATGAGTTCTTTTACTCTGTCGGTGTAGATATAACTGAGTAATACGGTATCTAAAACTGAATAAAATATATAATTAGAAAAGTATAAAAAGTAAAATAAAGTATAAAGATAAGGAAGGTGGAGGCAGGAAGGGGGAGGGGGAGGGGAGGAATTTTGTCTATGGTCTTATCCACATACGAACATAGTGAGTATATCTAGAGTAGGGTGAGTTTTTAAGAGTATCCAATGCCCTGTACACACGATTGGACATTGATTGGACATTCCGACAACAAAATCCATGGATTTTTTCTTGACGGATGTTGGCTCAAACTTGTTTTGCATACACACGGTTGCACAAAGTTGTCATAATTTCCGATTGGCAAGAACGCGGTGACGTGCACCACATACAACGGGACTATAAAAGGGCAGTTCTGAACCAGGCGCGGCACCCTTTGGGCTCCTTTTGCTAATCTCATGTTAGTAAAAGTTTGGTGAGAGACGATTCGCGCTTTTTCAGACTTGTGGTTTTCAGATCGTTTTCTGCTGTTCAGTTTGTGCTTGTGGGTTTGTACCTGCTCTTTAGTGCATGCAGTCAGTTGGGTTATTCAATGCATTCTTGTTCGCTTGTTGCTGTTTTTCAGGTCACTCTTCACAGGCCTTGCTGTTCTTCAGTGCATTCTGTTACTTCGTTCTGAGCAGCCGACCATTTTCTAGCCATGTTGCGTATACGTACTCTTCGTAGAGTTTGTGCTGTTGGGGTCCTTACCTTGACACAAGTCGAGTCCATGAACAGGGTGGGGAGGAGTTCATGGACCAAGAATTGGTTGCTTCAGAGTGACCAGTTCTGTCACATGCCTTTGCTCCGTGAGATCCATGAGAATAATCCTGATGATTTAAGGAACTTTCTCCAGATGACGGACCCTGTATTTCCCCATTTGTTGGCTTTGCTGACCCCCTATATCAGCAGGCAGGATACCTGCATGAGGCAAGCCATCACTCCGAAGCAGAGGCTAGTCGCCACCTTGCGGTGCTTGGCGATGAGGAGAGGCCTGCAGGACCTTAAGTTCTCGACAGGCATCTCCCCCCAGGCTCTGGGGATCATTATCCCGGAGACCTGTTCTGCCATCACTCAGGTCCTGCAGAAGGATTATATTAAGGTAAGATTTATCCTTTAATATCACATTTTATTGTATTTAATGTTTGATAATATATTGTATTTCTTTCCTCATTCCCTAATTACCATGATTGTAATATGCTGTGAATGTCCCCTTTGTTCTCATGGATGCTGGATTTTTATGTAATTATTATTTTTTTGTCCTTCATGCATATTTGCCTTCACTTACCTCCCCAGCATGGTCTCCTGGCCCTATATTCACCTCATGTAGTCACTTAACAGTGTATTTTTTCAGTTCCATAGTAGTGCTTTACCCTAAAAACCCCCTAAAATGTTTAACAATGTGATTTGTGCCTTAAATTCAGGCAGAGTGCCAGAGGCTTTTTTTTGGGTCCCCAAATCATTTGGAACACTCCCTCCCCCAACTGCTAAGTCAGCTGATACCAATTCTCTTTCTATCCTCAATCATCTATCTGCTGACTTTGCCAAACCCATACACACTATACTCATCTCTTCTGTGGTCAGATGTATGGATGAATTCCCCAAAGCATGTAGTGCAAGGGCCTGCCTGTATACTTTCAAATGGTACGGTTTAAAGTTTTTGTATCCTATTATTATCTTGGTAGGTAATAGCAGTCCAAATGTGCTAAAATGTGTACAATGTGTATTTATATCTTTGTATTATGACACTTCTGACCTGTCCAGTGGGCTGCCAATAGTGTAATTAAGGAGGGGCTGGCCAAAGTAATACACATTATTTATGCATTCATCTCTCAATGAAGTGGAGAGGGTTACCTGTCCAAAAGATCTCCCCCCCTAAAATGTTAGAAATGGCCCATGGGGGGAATCTGATAGGTGGACCTTCTACCTTGGTCTTTCAAAACTCCCTAAAATAAATGTTATACTGATGTTGGCCAAGAATGTTTGTGTCTAATCTGCTTTCCCTGTTTAGGTGCAAAATGATTATTTTTTTCTTGTTTGACTCCACAGTTTCCTTCCAACCCACAGGAATGGCAGACTGTGGCCTCCCACTTTGCCCAGCGGTGGGACTTTCCTAACTGCTGAGGGGCAATTGATGGGAAACACATCCACATCATCCCACCACCCAACTCGGGGTCATACTATTACAACTATAAGGGGTTCAATAGTATTGTGATGTTGGCGGTGGTGTCGTGGGGAAGAATGGCCGGATGTCCAATGGTGGAGTCATCGCCCAGACGGAGTTCTACAGGCGTCTCCAGAATAGCAGCTTGGACTTGCCACCTCCAGAAGACAATGTGGAAGGACTCTCATTAATTATTCAATGCTGATGAAGCGTTTGCGCTGGGGGACCATCTTATGTGGCCATTCCCTATGAGGACCCTTGACCTGGACCAGAGGGTTTTTAATTACCGGCTGGCCAGAGCCAGAAGAGTGGTGGAGAACACATTTGGAATCATGGCCAGCCGGTTCCGCCTATTTCTTAAACCCATACACATGGCGGAGTACAAACTGAATCATATCATCCTGGCGTGCTGTGTTCTACACAACTTTTTAAGGCAAAATTCTGCCAAATATGCTGCCTCAGTTGGGCCTGAGGCTGGAATTCATAATGAACCAACGCTGACGGCGCTTGAAAGCTGGCCGTCCTGGCTTGCCCCCCTGAGTGCCCGTGAGGTCCGTCTTAGATACCTTGATTACTTTGCGGGTGGGGGCCATCAATATGCCAGACAATGTCTGAAACATTTTTGCAATAAAAAAATCATTTTAACTACTAAAATCTTTGGTGACATTTACTGCTTGTGTTTCTTTTAACTGACCCTGACAGAAATGTGGTGAGTCCTGAAAATGGCGTGATTGTGTAACATTAGAAAGCACTGTTGGGTGTTATTTATTAAAGGCAAAGACACTTTGCACTACAAGGGCACTTGAAACTGCACTGAAACTGCACTTGTAGTGCAAAGTGGATTTTCCCTTAGGAAATAACCCCCATTGTCACAGAAAACACCAATTTGAGCACAACAAAAGTTTTGGAGCATTGAAACAATAATCCACCAATCTTGATTCTCAAACTTTTTAATACCAGCACAATCACATGTGCATTTAGAAAAGGTTTTTAAAACAAACCAACATGTTTGTTGTATAACAGTTTTTTGGGTCACATTACTAAAAGTAGAAATGTCCATTTAAGGTATAACAGGCATGTTTAAAACCAACAAGAAAGACACAAATCTGGAACTTACAAAGTTCAACTTTTAAAGAAATTGAAGGCAATATCAGACATGAGTATTTATAAACTGTGTTTGATATTGCATTCAGATGGGGTGAAGTCACCCCTGGAAAAGCAAAATTTTGAAGAGGCACACAAATTGCCGAATGTCAACATGTGCTACCTGCTTCACGGGGGATCAAGGGACGTGTTTTGGGGGTGCAACTTCTTCCTCCCAGCTATTTTGGGGTTTGCACCCCCAAAATGCATACATTGATCTCCCGTGATGGCAGATAGCACATGTTGACACACTGTGTGAATCTTCAAAATTTGGCTTTTCTCAAATCTGTCAAAAAAGAAGAGAAATTTTAAGATTACAAAAAGCACCAAAGAGGGAAGGGATTTGGAGGTGTTTCAAACTCTCCCTAAACATCAATGATGTTCTTCATTTTTTTGAACATCATTGATGTTTTTCTGGATATTTTCCAAGTCCCTATTACACCCCATGATCTCCCCGATCAGGATCTGTGCACTTTCACTGGTGAAATGCCCTGGATCCACAACATCACAATCACCTAAAAAGACAGAAACAAAAACACACCATGTATTATAAATCTGCTGGCATCCATCTCTTACCTGAGCCTGTGGTCGCAGACACTCACCTGTTGTGGTGACAATTTCCACCACATCTCCTTCCTCCTCCTCCACTTCTTCCTGAGGTGGGGGGTCTGTGGTCTCCTCGGATGAGGGGTGTACTCTGAGTCTTTTCTCCCATATGTAAAAAAAATAGGTATACTTAGCACACAGATATTTGATGACATAAATAGGAATATTAAACATTGCTTGGAAGTGGGGTACAATTGTCTGTTTTGGCAGAGTTCCAAGATGAAGAAATATTTTGTCACTTTGTCAAGCTTGAATACTTACCTGTTTTGTACAAGCTTCACAGATGGAGTCACCCCTATAATATACACTGGAGCATCTGTGTGGGACCCCCTAATAAAAAGGGTGTTCTTGTCTCCCACACTAGTGCTCCAGCGTCCAGATGTGAAAACTGCTGCTGAGTGTCCTCTCCTTACACAGAATCTAGTTTGCATTACATTCTAGTTACAAACCCATCTACACAACAAAATTATTTTAAGAAAAGTAGGCCATAAAAAATGTATTCCAATAGATATGGCCAAAACAATGGTGTTTTCTAGGCCCAACGAACGATGTTTCATACAAATGAACAATGTGCCCATGAACATGAAAGTTGCCATTTTAAACTGTACAACAGTAAAGAAAAGCACATGGAGCAGCACGAACGTAATAAAACTAAAGAATAGGAACACAGCACAACTACTTACTTTTTTGCAGCACTCTCCTGATCCTTCTGTACTGTTTATGCTCCCTTAATTTGAGGTCTGACCACCGCTTCCTGAGCTGATTCTTGGATCGTCGTACCCCAAAATTCCGGTGCAGACTCTTGACCACTTTCGCCATGATCTTGGCCTTTTGGACATTTGGGTTGGGTTGGGTTGGGGTAAGGTCCATACTTCCCGTCATAGTCGGCCTTCTTCAGGATGTCGACCATCTCCACCATCTCCACAAAGGATATATTTGATGCCTTAAATCATTTCCTTCTGGATCGGGACGTTTCAGGCTCCGGGCTTTACTCCTCCTCCCTCCTCCTCATTGGTGTAATTATCAGACACCTGCTCTGTCTCCGCCATGTGCTCTTCCCCACTGCAATGAACGAGAAGGGGCAGGGAATAGACTAGAAAGAATGTCAGGGGCGGGCGGAGATTCACACATGCGCAGTGTCTATAACCACTTCAGTCCCGGAAGGATTTACCCCCTTCCTGACCAGAGCACTTTTTACAATTTGGCACTGTATCGCTTTAACTGCTAATTGCGCGGTCTTGCAATGCTGTACCCAAACGAAATTTGCGTCCTTTTCTTCCCACAAATAAAGCTTTCTTTTGATGGTATTTGATCACCACTGTGTTTTTTTTGCACTATAAATGGAAAAAGACCGAAAATTTTGAAAAAAATTATATTTTCTACCTTTTGTTATAAAAAAATCCAATAAACTCAATTTTAGTCATACATTTAGGCCAAAATGTATTCGGCCACATGTCTTTGGTAAAAAAATGTCAATAAGCGTATATTTATTGGTTTGCACAAAAGTTATAGTGTCTACAAACTAGGGTACATTTTCTGGAATTTACACAGCTTTTAGTTTATGACTGCCTATGTCATTTCTTGAGGTGCTAAAATGGCAGGGCAGTACAAACCCCCCCCCCAAATGACCCCATTTTGGAATGTAGACACCCCAAGGATTTTTTTGTCCCAAGTGATTGAATAATGACAAAAAAATTTTTCAAAAAGTTGTCACTAAATGATATATTGCTCACACAGGCCATGGGCATATGTGGAATTGCACCCCAAAATACATTCAGCTGCTTCTCCTGAGTACGGGGATACCACATGTGTGGGACTTTTTGGGAGCCTAGCCGCGTATGGGGCCCTGAAAACCAATCACCGCCTTCAGGATTTCTAAGGGCGTAAATTTTTTATTTCACTCTTTGAACTGTCCTGGCATTTTATGCACAACATTTTATGCACAACATTTAGAAGCTTATGTCACACATCACCCACTCTTCTAACCACTTGAAGACAAAGCCCTTTCTGACACTTTTTGTTTACATGAAAATTTTTTTTTTTTTTTGCAAGAAAATTACTTTGAACCCCCAAACATTATACATTTTTGTAAAGCAAATGCCCTATAGATTTTTCAAACGCATTTTTTTGGGAAAAAAACACACTTTTTTTCAATTTTAATGCACTGAAACACACTATATTGCCCAAATGTTTGATGAAGTAAAAAAGATGATCTTAGGCCGAGTACATGGATACCAAACATGACATGCTTTAAAATTGCGCACAAACGTGCAGTGGCGACAAATTAAATATATTTTTAAAAGCCTTTAAAAGCCTTTACAGGTTACCACTTTAGATTTACAGAGGAGGTCTACTGCTAAAATTACTGCCCTCGATCTGACCTTCGCGGTGATACCTCACATGCATGGTGCAATTGCTGTTTACATTTGACACCAGACCGACGCTTGCGTTCGCCTTTGCGCGAGAGCAGGGGGGGCAGGGGTGATTTTTTTTCTTTATTATTTTTTTGCTTTTTTATCTTATTTTTAAACTGTTCCTTTCATTTTTTTTAAATCATTTTTATTGTTATCTCAGGGAATGTAAATATCCCCTATGATAGCAATAGGTAGTGACAGGTACTCAAGTACCAAGTACAAGTACGTTGCTGGTCCTTGTTGGGAATATATTGTAATCTTTTTTTTTCATGCAGCCTGTGGGCTGAATGAAAAAAAGAGATTGATCGGTGGGTATGCCCACCATTAGAATACCTCCCTTCATCCACCCACTTCTAATGATGGGCATACATGCACCATTTATGTATGCCGAAGCATAGGGGCATCCTCCCGCAAAAGGTAGGAGCAAATCGCTCCTCCGCCCCTGCTGCCCCCATGCTTCGGCATATATCGTCTCCGCTGGAGTCACGGCTTTATATATCGTGGGAGCAAATGCTGTTGCTGTCAAGATAAATAAATCTGCACTGCAGCTGACTGCCGCACTGTACCTGAAGACAAAAAAATGGTTAACAATAAAACACAGTAAACAGTAAAGTATAAAAAATTGCATACCTGAAAAGCAAACATGATAAAACATAATAACAATAAAACATTGCAGAATAGAATACAGTAAAAAAGAGCAGAACAATAGAGAGAGAATAGACAGAGAGAGAACAATAAAACAACAACTATTTTTTTTTTATTTTATATATTTTTTTGTGTTTTTTTTTACACTTTTTTTGTAACTGTAACTTTTGTAACTGTAACTTTTGTAACTGTAACCAGTTCCAGGTTCGGGTCTCTCAAAATGCAATGGCATCTTGGGAGACCCTAGTCTGTGCAATGCTGTACCCTACGCTAATACTCAACTATTGTATGGTAGCATTGAAAACATTCACCAATGCAAAGACCAGGATTGTCAGGACAGGAGGGACAATAATAGCTGGTGTCACGCCTATATCTGCACTTGCTGCAGACACAACATCTTTTTTGGGGGTTCATTGGGTAGGGGTACTAGGAAGGACATAAAGAAAATGCCTCTCATGCAGCCGGCTGCATTTGGTTGGGGATGTGAGTGGGGGAAGTACGGGTGCTGCAGAAGTGGTGGGTTCCCAATTAGGATTGGCGAATGCAGCAGGAAGGGCATTATGGATACAACGGGCCTGTGTTTGTCTTCTTCTTGGTGGCAGCGGGACACTACTTGTGCTTGCCACCTCACCAGCTTGAACTGCACTTATGGGACTCGCCACGTCACCAAGTGTTACTGCAGTGCTGGTTTGACTACGACCGGGGTGTACTAGGCCGCTGGTGCTTGCCAGTTCACCAAAACGCTACCAAAAAAACTGTTAGCGATCGCAGGGATCAGGCCTGACTCTGCGAACGCTGCAGTTATGCGTTTAGTGTTTTGTAAGTGACAGTGATCGATCGATACTGCACTTTGGTGGGCTGAGCTGGGCTGGGCGGAGGGGCAAAACGCAGGTGCTAGCAGGTATCTGGGCTGATCCCGCTAACACTGCATTTTTGGGAACCCTAAACTGCTGGGGACGCTAGTATAGATATGATCGGATCAGATATCGATCCATTCAGATACTATACCCCTAAGGGAGGTGTACGGTGCGTGCGTGGGTGTTATCGCTACTGGCACTAACCTGACGCTGCCTGGGGCTGGTGCTTGCCAGTTCACCAAAACGCTACCAAAAAACTGTTAGCGATCACAGGGATCAGGCCTGACTCTGCGAACGCTGCAGTTATGCGTTTAGTGTTTTGTAAGTGACAGTGATCGATCGATACTGCACTTGGGTGGGCTGGGCTGTGCCGGGTGGAGGGGCGAAACACAGGTGCTAGCAGGTATCTGGGCTGATCCCACTAACACTGCATTTTTTGGAACCCTAAACTGCTGGAGACGCTAGTATAGATCTGATCAGATCAGATATTGATCCATTCAGATACTATACCACTAAGGGAGGTGTATGCTGCGTACGTGGGTGTACGGGCACTAACCTGACACTGCCTGGGTTGACGCAGACCCTATCTGACCCTAAAACCTAACTTATATCACCGCCGGGCGATCAGGGGGCTAAACCTTTTTTAGGTAATAAACGGCAGGTGCCCTGACACTATAAAAAATAAACTAACTAACCAGCGTCACCCGTAACAGTTTTACGGTGATCACTGGTGAAATTGTTAACTAGGGGGCAATCAAGGGGTTAAAACCTTTATTAGGTAGTATATGGGGGTCCCTGACGCTATAAAACGCTGACGGCGAACCTATATATTTACCTCCCTAACTAGCTTCACGAGTGACACTAATACAGCGATCATAAAAATGATCGCTTAGTGACACTGGCGATGGGGGGTGATCAAGGGGTTAAACTTTATTAGGGGGGTTAGGGAGGTACCCTAGACCTAAAGGGGGCTAACACTAACTGTCCTACCACACTAACTGTCACAAACTGACACCAATGCAGTAATCAGAAAAAAAAAACTGCTTGTTGTCACTGTGCCGGGGAGTGATTGGGGGGTGATCAGGGGGTGATCAGGGAGTGATGGGGGGTGAAAAGTATGCCTGGCGTGTTCTACTGTATTGTGGGTTGTGCACTCACATTGATGTCTTCTCTCCTCGGCGCCGGAACGGGAAATACCGAGCGGAGGAGAGATGACATCACTTCCTCTGCCACTGTTTACTATACAGCAGCAGAGGAAGGATTTAATTGGCTGGGAGCGATCACGAGGGGAGGCCACGAATGGATGGCCTCCCCCTCACCTCTGATCGCTCCCGGACAGAAGCCGACCACCTTGGGCACCAGGGGGTCCGATCGGACCCCCCACCTGCAGGAGGCAGATCACGTACAGGTACGTGATTTTGCCTGCCCGTGCCATTCTGCCGCAGTATATCTGCATGAGGTGGTCGGCAAGTGGATAAAGCGTAACATACGTGCGTAGTACGTACAATCTGTGAGTGGAGGAAGGAGTATCGGAGGCGCCGATCATGATAACGAAGGTAAGATTTAAAATTGGGCCTATACTGCTTCTAGATTGATGCCTGTAATTGGACAAGTTTAGAAGACTTTAGGCTGACATTAGGGTTTGTCTTGTGTTGTGTCTTGCAATTAAAATGGATATCTTGAAGGATCATGACTTTATGCCAATCTTCATAGATATGTTCAGGGAGCTGCCCTGTCTGTGGCAGATAAACCACCCCGAATATAAGAACCAAACAAAGAGGAAGGCAGCGCTGGATAATTTGCTGCAATTTGTGAAGTCGGTGATCCCCACGGCAGACAGCACCTATTTGAAGATCCTGCAGATGACATTTATGTCCCCGGGCTGTGGTACTATGACAGACTGCATTTTCTGTCAGACCAGAGTGAACCCAGGTCATCACTCTCCACTCTTCCTTCCACGCTTCCTTCCCCCCAGCTGAGTCTTCTGATGCCCAACCTGGGCCTTCCAGGCAGCAATATGTGGAGGAGCCCAGCTTGAGCCAGGTATAGCATTCTTCTAAATATTGCTGGTTGTCCAATCAATGATGTTACATATATGTTAGTTTGGAGTACTAATTTATGATTGTGATTGATGAAGCAAAAACTAAAACCATGTCCCTTTTTCATACACAGGGAAGTCTCAGCCAGGAGGTGGCCGGGCCAAGTAGGCTGCCCAATACCCAGGTCCCTCCCCTCCACCTTAAAAGACAAAGTGGCAGGAAGAGGAGTAACCTGGAGGAGGCTGCCATAGGCCTATTTTGGAAGGCTATTGAGGCCCTCAGAACACCCCACAGTGTGGAGGAGGACTTTACTGCCATAACTGCATGCAAAATGATGCAGATGGAGGAGGGCCAATGACTCCTATGTGAGTTTTTAATTTTGGAAGCTCTAAATAAGGGTTTGAGGGGCCAAATCACATGTGCAACCCACATTTGTCAGCTCACCCATAGTCCTCCTCCTCCTCCTCCAGGTCATACTCCTCCTCCTGCCACACCTCCAACACCAGAGCCACAGCATGGAAGGAAGCATCTAAGGAAGACCAGAGAGTGATGCTGTGGGTTCAGTCTGGTCTGGCAAAATATGCAGCCTCTTGTAGTACCACAGCCTGGGGACATACATGTCATCTGCTGCTTTCAGGATCTCTTGGACTTCTGGACCAGACTGCACTCCCTTATATATGGACTCCTCAGGCCAACAATTTTGCTGTAAAATAATTGATGTGTGCCCTGGGGGTCAAAGGCTTCGCCAATTTATGATGTTTCTCCAGCGTTGCCTTCCTCTTTGTTTGGTTCTGAGCCCTTAATAAAGGAATTTTTGTTTCAATTATACTCGCCTATGTGTGTTTCCTTCAAAAAGGACAGTTTGTTTGTGAGGAGGCAGGTACATTTCAAAAATACAATGTGAAATTAACAAGGGCACCAACACCAAGCAATCTCCTCGAAATAATACAAGATAATAATGGTATACAAAATAAAAGAAAAAGAATTGTGCTCAGTGCGTGAAAAAAGGAAAATATTTTAAAAATAAAAAATTGTGAAGAAGGTCCTGCTACTGTGCACTATAACCCCGATATGAGGGAACATAGAACAAATGTAAAGATAGAAAGTGTAGCACTGAACTTATGACAAAAACATGCGAATGATAATAGATCAATTATTCAATCAATTAAATTAATAAACCACAGTAAATGATTTCCAATCAATGATAAGAAATTAACAGTAATTAAGTGCTCAAAAAATATTAAGTGTTAAGAAAAGCAATAAATCAATAAAGTCCAAAAATGTGATGTTTAAAAATTCAATACAGGATCTGGGATCAGTTTTCCACCGTACAGTGCTGCCCACCACCTAATGGTAAAAATGGAGGCTTACCAAAAAGCCTGTGACCGCCCTTACTCAGGGGGGTCAAAACAGGCTTAGTAGAAGTGGATCATCATGGGAATACTCCAGGACACACTGCTGGGAAAAGACATCAGCCTCCTGCTTGGATGACCAGCTGGCGAAGTGTTTCACAAGGTGCTGTTCCAGGATGGTTTTTCATAGAGCAGTCAGGTAGTGCTTCCACATGTGTAGTTTTTCAATGAAGGTAGTTTTCTGTTTTCATTGTTAGTGTGTAGCACAAGAGCCACTAAATTCTTTGATGGCGATAAAATGGGGAGCATTAGCCTAATGCAGAATCAGTGGGAGCCCCGAGTTTGTCACTTGCCACGTCGCCTGCCACCAGACGCAGATTGTCACTTGCTATGTCACCTGCCACCAGATGCAGATTGTCACTCACACCTGAGAGCTGGAGACACTGCTAGTTATACACCTCCATATGGCAGGTGACGTAGCAAGTGACAATATGCATCTGGTGGCAGGCGACGTGGCAAGTGACAAACTCGGGGCTCCCACTGATTCTGCATTAGGTTAATGCTCCCCATTTTATCGCCATCAAAGAATTTAGCAGCTCTTGTGCAACAAACTAATAATGAAAACAGAAATTATTGAAAAACTACACGTGTGGAAGCACTACCCGACTGCTCTATGAAAAACCATCCTGGAACAGCACCTTGTGAAACACTTCGCCAGCACCTTGTGGGGTTGGTTTTGTGGTAAAGTATCTCCACACTTCTTTTGGAAGGTATATATGATATGATTTGATGGCGCGTAGGAGGTGAGCTATTTGATTGTATTTATATTGGTCGGTAGAACAAAGGTTGTAATGGTTCTTAAGCAAAGTAAAGGGGATGAGGGAATTATCAGAGTGCAAGTCAGCAATTGTTTTAATGCCTCTGTCATGCCAGTCTCCAATATTTAAATTTGGGATGGCATGATAAAGAATTGTTATAGGTATAGGAATGTCCCTTTGATTGGCTATCTGGGTTGGGACGTTGCATAGATCTCTCCATACAAACAACTATGCTTGGAGAGTGAGTGGTAGTTTGTTAAGGGGAAGGGGTTTCCAAACATCCAAAAGCAGGAAGCATTTCAGATTGTTAGAAGGGATCAGAGTTCATTTGATACCGCACCATAAACTGTCGGGTGCTGGGTCGAACCACTCTTTAAGTTGTGTAAGAATAGCTGCTCCATAGTAATCTTTAATATCAACTAGTCCCATACCTCCCGCCATTCTATGATTGACCAGGAGGGTTTTAGAGCATCTCGGTCTCTTAGGTTTCCAGATATACCTTGAAAGCAAGGTAGTTAAGGCTTTGATATATATGTTGTGTATTGGGACTGCTAAGGTTCAAAATATATAAAGTATTTGGGGCAGGATCAACATTTTAAATGAGGCCAGGTGTCCCGTCCAAGTTAATTCTATATTGGCCAGTCTTTTTGTTTCCTTGGAGAGTTTGTTAATTAAAGATGAATAATTGGCTTCCGCTAGGTTTTGGGGATTCTTAGTTAGTATTAGGCCTAGATAAGTAATACTTGTTTTGCTCCATATATAGGGAAAGGACGTGTGTAGCTGGGATTTTAAGGAGGGTGCAATTCCTATATCTAGAATGATTGACTTTGTAAAATTTACTTTATAGTATGAGATTCTGCTGAATTTGTTGAGGGTGTCATGTGAATATTGCAGTGATATATTAGGTAATAATAAGAATAGAATAATATCATCCGCAAATAAATTTATATTATGGGATTGTCCTTGTATGGAGAAGCCTGAGATATTAGGATGAGTCCTAATTCTTTCTGCAAGGGGCTCAATAAGTAAGTTGAAAATTGAGGGGGAAAGGGGGCAGCCTTGCCTAGTGCCATTAGATATGGTAAAGGTATCTGATAATAAGTTAGAAGTGAAAACTTGTGCACAAGGGGAGGAATACAAAGCCAGTATGGCAGTTAAGATGGAACCAGTGAAGCCAAATTTTTGTAATGTATGCCTCATGTAACCCCAATGTATCCTGTCAAATGCCTTCTCCGCATCCAAAGAGAGGAGCAGAGAAGGCATCTGACACGATCGAGCATATTGCATGATATTAATGACTCTCCTTGTGGCATCAGCAGGTTGTCTTCCCGCTGTGAAACCAGACCGGGTTTTATAAGGGAGGGACGGATGGGGAGTAGTCTGTGGGCTAAGATTTTCGCATAAAGCTTAACATCAGTGTTGAGTAGTGATATCGGTCTAAAGTTGGGCGGGGACGTGGGCTCCTTACCGGGTTTTGGAATAGTCACCACATAAGCTTTAAGCATTGGGGAAATGAGGCAGAGGACACCGCAGCCGAGTAGACTGCTTGTAGGGTCAGAGTTAGTTTGGATTGAAATGTTTTGTAATAATCATTAGGCAGGTCATCTGGACCTGGAGATTTACCTAATGGAAGTGTTTGTATCACTTTCTGGATCTCAGACTCCATTATAGGGGCGTTGAGGGACCTAAGTTGTGATTGTGAGAGAGAGGGAAGCTTAATTTTTGACAGAAAGGTCTGTATACTTTCCTCTGTTGGTTGTGGTGTGCTGGGGTCTTTATCTAGGTTGTATAGTGTTGAATAATATTCAGCAAAGGAATTTGCTATTTCTTTAGGGTTGTATATTTTATGTTTACCTGTTGGATGGAGCAAAAATGGAATTTTAGATTTGGTCCTGGCTGTTTTGAGCCTCTGGGCTAAGAATTTGCCTGCTCGAATGCCAGATGAATAGTGGGACAATTTTAGAGATTGTATGTGTTTGTGATATCGTTCAATTAGAAGGAGTCTGAGATGGGAACGGAGTTGGGAAAGTTTTTGGGCAGTATGAGAATTGGAATTTTGTTTATTCAAATTCTCTAGGGTTTTGATGTCATTAATAATTAGGTTCAGCTTTTGTGTCCTCTGCCTCTTCTCCCTTGCACATATCTGTAGCATTAACCCCCTAATAAAGGCCTTATGTGCACACCATAGCATTGCAGGGTCAGATACAGAATTGGTGTTTACTTAAAAAAACTCAGATAAATTATTATTTATATTCATGACATGTTGTGACATTTGGAAAATACGTGAGTTAGCTCTCCAGATATAGGTAGGACTTGGAGTGTGCCCCTCCACCACTGTGATAGATACAGGAGCATGGTCAGACCATGTTATATCATGTATGGTGGAGGAGGACACTGCTTGTAAAAGTACCTTGTCCACCATTATCAGATCTATTCTGGAATAAGAGTTATGCCTAGCGGAATGAAAGGTATAGTCCTTTTCGTTAGCGTGTTGGCATCTCCATACGTCATAGATGTCTTCTGAATGTAGCAGAGGTTGAAGCGAGAGGGGAGGTCGTTTAGCCCTGGATGTGGTGTCCAAGGAGTAGTCTGGTGTTATGTTTTGGTCTCCACATATCACCAGTGAGCCCTTTTGAATAGTGGTGATTTTACGATAAAGCCTTCTCAAGGAGCGGAGTTGGTGGGAATTTGGCGCGTATAAATTAGCAATCGTGTAGGGTTTATTATTGATTTCTCCTAGAGGTATGAGGTATCTTCCTGCTTGATCCACGTGGGTTTCTGATAGGCTGAAGGCCACAGAGTCTCTGATAGCGATAAGGACTCCTTTTTGTTTTGAGGGAGCTGAAGCAAAAAATATGTGGGGGGATTTTTTATGTTGAAAATAGGCGGAGTTGCAGGCTGAAAAGTGTGTCTCTTGGAGACATAGGACATCGGCCTGGAGTTTAATTGCCTCATTCCAAACCGTGGCTCTTTTGGCCGGGTGGTTGAGGCTGTTAACGTTGAAGGAGACTATTTTAAGAGCCATGTATGTAGTGCAAGTGTAGATGCTTACAGTACCTTAGTCTTGGCAGTGTAGTCCATCTTGCTTTGAAGTTTCGATGGTAGTTGAGTTGACTTGTGTTGCACAAATCCATATCAGTGAAGGCGTTCACATGGAGGTCAGACCAGTAGAAAGGGAGTGAGGTTGCGGTGGGGGAGAAAATAAAATTAACATGTAAAAAAAAAAGTATTGCAATAAAAAGACGAAGTCAAACTTGAACTTGAGGGCAGAACAATTGTCCATAACTCAGAGGGGGAGAGATCTCAACTGAGTACACAACTGAGTATTAGGAACCTTGATGAAGAAAGATAGGTTTAAATTTTGTATTTGGGTGCTTTTGAGTTATTTTGTTTGTTGCTTTTCTTTCTTAACACCGTTTGCCAGTCGTATTGGGTGTTTAGTTTCACAGGGGGAGAAGGGCCTGTAGGTGAATGATCAGGTAGTATATCCAAGGATCGAAGTAGCTTGAGCCCCTCTTCCATGTCTGTGACTACTGTGGTGTTGCTGTCATGGGTGACCGTTAGTTTAACAGGGTATCCCCAACGGTCTAAGATATTGTGATTGCATAGGGCCTTGGTCACCGGCAATAAGGCTTTGCGTTTTTGCATGGTGAATTGCGAAAGATCTGCAAACAATTGAATATGCGCAAATCTTTCTGGAGGTTGTTGGTTTTTGCGGAATGCAGACATAAGTTGTTCCTTGGTTTGGTAGAAATGCACCCGCATCAGTACATCTCTGTGTATATTGTCTGGGAGATGTGATGGCTTTGGCAGTCTGTGTATGTGGTCAATGTGGATTTCAGATTCTGAGATGTCGGATAGGAAGGTCTTAACTAGATCTTGGGCATACTGTTGAAGTTGTGAGGGGAGAACAGTTTCGGGCACCCCCCGTAAATTGACATTATTTCTTCTTGACCTATCTTCAAGGTCAGCGACCTTTGACCTAAGCCATGTGATCTCTTCAGAGTGGTCATTATGAGCATCAATTAGGGTGTTGTGGGATGATACAAAGTCCCCCATTTTGTCTTCTATATGGTTTACTCTCCCTCCCAGTTACACACTGCAGCATATCTGTCTTTGAGTGTAGTGTCGGATACAGGCTTACCCGTTGTGGGGAATGCTGTGAACAGGTCCACCAGCTCTCTTGTGTCTTCCATGTAGTCCTGGGTGTCAGCTGCCAGACGGGGTTTCGATTTAGATGGGCTGCAGGAGAGAGGTGTGGAGGCACCCGGAGAGCTGTGCGCCGGGCCTGCTTGTGAGCCCAGGCTTGACGTAGCAGACCACAAGCTGCCTGTGGGGGAAGGAGAGCTGTTCTCTGCGCCGGCACCATCTTGGAGAGGATCGCGGTCTTTCGCCTGAAAGAAATCTTGTAGCTTCTTCAGCTGTGCCGTGTCTTTCCTCTTGCGGGTCATATGGCTGTGTCAGCGGTGCCTTTAGGCTTGCTGTGGATGTGGATAGGGTATCAGTGTCATCCCAAAATTCATTGGTTCCTTTAGCTGGAGTGGAGCTGTGGGGTTATGCATCCATTCAGCTGCACGGTAGCCACACCCCCGTAAGATACTCATCTTGATGTTGTTACAGTAGTCAAACCAAGAGTGAAAGCCTCAATGCCACTTATCGAAGATGGCACAGACTTTACTGAGCAAGGGTGGGAAATTCAAACCAAAGATATGAGCTGGATTTGGGGGCATGTGGGTGCCTAAATACTTTAACATGGAAGACACCCATTTAAAGTTGAAGTTAAGTTGTAAAGTGTGAAGCAACTGGTGAGTGGGGGTGTAAGGGCTTACCTACGTTGGAATCCATGGTGCAGAGACGTACACTTACCCTTGCAAATACACACAGCCCACGGTAACAAAGAGATAAGCTACCTGGGCTGTGAATCTGTGTACGGGGGCTTGACAGGAATTTGCCAAAGGGTAGTCGAGGTAAAGCTGTAGTCAGGGATTCCAGAAGACAGAATAAACAATAAGCAGAGCCAGGGTCAGAAGCCTGAGTCAGTGTTTGAACGCTGTAACTAGAACACAAGAATACTGGAACACAGGAATACTAGAACCTTAGGCAAAACAGGAAACAAGAGACAATGAATTGACAAAGCCCTCAGAGTGAGGCATTGTTTTATACCCAGCTGATTGGATAAACTGCCTCAGCTGAACCAGGCGTGACAGGTATAATCAGAGTATCACCCTCAGTACTTCATGCAGAACTAGGTATAGCTGGAAAGCAGGCTGAATAGAGAACTGAGGTGTGGCTCAGAGGTAAAGCAACAGGAGCAGCAAACGGAAGGTTATGGGTTCAATACCACCTTGGGCCACTTGGGGCGCGACCATGCCTGGCTGTCTGCTTGGCACGGTAGGGACCGTGACAGGGGGAAAGGGCAACTCCCATGGCTTTGTATTTGGTATAATTTATTTTCAGGTTCAATAAAACTCCATAACGGTCAAATTTCTCCAAGAGGTTAGGCAGAGAAACATGCAGGTTAGACAGGGAGAAGAGCAGGTCACCTGTGTAAGCAGAGACTTTATGGTTGAGATCTCCTACTTGCAATCCCACAATATTGGGGTTTACCCAAACTCTGTTCAGAAAGGGTTCCAATGAGAGGGCAAATGGCAAAGGTGAAAGGGGACAACCCTGATGAGTACAATTGAAAAGAGAGAACAGCTCAAAAAATACCCGAAGGGCCTGGTATGGACTGGGGAGGGACCGCATGCGTTTTTTCCTTGATTTTTATATGTATTGCCGCAAGCATTACAGCCTCAAGCAAGTTTAAATGACATTTTGCTGCAGCACTGTTCTACACATCACACAGATGCTCCACTTTACAGGCAGATCAAGGGGACCCCCCAGGCACAATATTTAAAGGAATATTTAATTTGTATTGTTTCACTTTAAGCATTATTAAAATCACTGCTCCTGAAAAAACGGTTGTTTTACTTTTTTTTTTTTTTGCATTGATACATGTCACCTAGGGCAGTACTCGGATTCCCATACACTTTTTATGGCAACATCTTGCATATAAGCCTTTAAAATTAGCACTTTTGATTTTTCATGTTCGAGTCCCATAGACTTTATTAGGGTTTGTATGTTTGCTAGAACTTTTTGCCTGTTTGCATGTTCTGATGCGAACCGAACCGGGGAATCTTCAGGCCAATCTCTACTGCCAGGGACTGTGCACTAGTCTCTGCTTGGGTGACAAGGATAAGAAAGATGAGGACATTTTAGTAAGCCAGTCCACCACCTCCTCTGCATGTTGTTGCTGGATAGCAAGGGCAACATCACTAAACAGAGGAAATGATGCCCTGCCTGAGGACTGACCACATCCACCTTTGCCTGTGGACACATACACTGCTGCCCCCCTTACAGTGCCATGGGGACATCTGCCTCTCCTTGCTGTCCATCCAGACAAGATGGGGAAGTGGAGGTGCTTATCAACAAAATGTTAGAAAGATGTGTAAATGTGTACATGAATGCACTTTAATCAATGGAAAGTGGTGTTTGGTGTACTTTAATTTGAGTATTCACTACACAGACACAATCCACGGATACACTATAATATACTGCAATATACTGTGTCGAACGTGTAGTAACACACAGAACTACAGTATATGGCATTAAACTTGAAGTAATGCAATGACATATATGGTGTTACACTAGCAGTAACGCAATGAAATATACAGTGTTAAACTTGTAGTAACACAGAGAACTGTATGGCATTAAACTTGCAGTTATGCACTTAACTGTACAGTGTTAAACTTGCAGTAATGCAACTGAAATTTTTTGCGTTAAGCGGCAGTAACACCCAGAAATGTACTGCGTTAAATGGCACGTAACACACTGAAATATACACCGTTAAACTTACAGTAACGCAATAAAATATACTGTGTTAAATGGTCACTACACTCACACTGACTGAACTATCCCTACAGTCACACTGATGTAAAGATGAATGGTCGCACTACACTAAACCGATATTCTACTCTGACAATAGAATCAGAATAGCACACTATAGCATACTGTCAAATAGCATTGAACAGAGCCCTGTTCTATCTCTCTCCACACCACTATCGCACTACAAATGGCCGCTATGGAAAGAATACTTTTATAGTGTGAGGCAGGATTAAGAGCAATGAGCCATGATTGGATATAGTCATCATGACAGTGTCCAATGATGGCTCCAACGGTGCTCTGTGCACTGATTAGGCAAAGTTTTCATTGCTTCAGCCAAGGGCTTATAATGCACTGTGTGGCGGCGCAGTGCATTGTGGTCATTAAGCGGGCCGAACAAATGGTCAAACGCCCTGATAATTTGGTTGTTCGGAGAACAGCCAAACAGTTAAAGTTCAGCCCGTACTCCTGCTCAGAACATGCCCATCCCTACTCCCTAGTAACCAATTACTCACAAAATTCCCAGCCACTCACATTTACTCTCAATGCTCCAAGCTATATAGTTACACACAATTATCCAAGTTACTTTCACTTGCTGCAATGCACCAAGTTACTCTTGAATACTCCCAGTTACTCCACTTACACTCAGTGTCCCAGATTCTCCCTTGCTATAGTCCACACAGCTTCTCAGCAGTTCATCCTATGACAGTGTCCTGCACCCACTCTCACTGTGTGCCCGCAGTTCCTCCTGTCAGTGTGTTCTCCTGTACACCAGCCACTTCTCTGTCACTGCTCCTGTGCCCTCCAATTAGCCAGCCACTTATTATTCACCACTCAGTCACCCTCCTGTCAGACTGTGTGCATACTCCTGCTTTCACTGGACTCTGGCTGTTCGCCCTGTCTGTGCCTTCTCCCTCCCAACAGTCCGCTTTCACCCTGGCACCGGTCCACTCACTTTCACTCTCACGCTGGAGGTACTCTAGCTTTTACGTGTGAGCTTATCCTCTCACTCACACGGTCCTCTCACTCTCGCTCAGGAAAGATGACAGAGCTCCCTTCTCCCACAAATCGCACTGTGCCTCACTCAGCGTGCACGCTCCTCAGCATGCTTCTTCACTTACAGTCTTGCAGTGTCATAACTGTGAAGAAACAAAGCAGAACTGTTATTACAAAGAGCACAGGTTCAAACCAGAAATGTGTCTGTGACAGACTCACCTGGGACAGAGGCTTTTGGAGGGGACTGAATGCTGAATACCAATTATGTATGCCTGGGGACTAGGGATGAGCCGAACACCCCCCTGTTCGGTTCGCACCAGAACTTGCGAACAGGCAAAAAATGTGTTCGAACACGCAAACACCATTAAAGTCTATGGGACACGAACATGAATAATCAAAAGTCCTAATTTTAAAGGCTTATATGCAAGTTATTGTCATAAAAAGTGTTTGGGGACCTGGGTCCTGCCCCAGGGGACATGGATCAATGCAAAAACAAGTTTTAAAAATGGCCGTTTTTTCGGAGCAGTGATTTTAATAATGCTTAAAGTGAAACAATAAAAGTGTAATATTCCTTTAAATTTCATACCTGGGGGTGTCTATAGTATGCCTGTAAAGGGGCGCATGTTTCCCGTGTTTAGAACAGTCTGACAGCAAAATTACATTTCAAAGGAAAAAAAGTAATTTAAAACTACTCGCAGCTATTAATGAATTGCCAGTCTGACAATACACATAAAAGTTCACTGATAAAAACGGCATGGGAATTCCCCACAGAAGAACCCCGATCCAAATTTAAAAAAAAAAATGATGTGGTAGTCCCCCTAAATTCCATAACAGGCCCTTCAGGTCTGGTATGGATATTAAGGGGAACCCCAGCCAAAATTAAAAAAAAAATGGCATGGGGTCCCCCTCAAAATCTATACCAGACCCTTCAGGTCTGGTATGGATTTTAAGGGGAACTGGTCTGGTATGGATATTAAAGGGAACCCCGGCCAAAATTTTAAAAAAATGGCATGGGTCCCCCTCAAAATCTATACCAGACCCTTCAGGTCTGGTATGGATTTTAAGGGGAACTGTCAGAGAACTCACCTCGGCAGGCAGGGTGCTCGCGGTGGTGTGCGTCGGGGCACGTTGGCGCGCGTGTTCCTGCGGGTCCTGTTGCACGCATTCCTTGCAGCTCCGGTATGCGTGTCCTGGTCAGGTCTGTTGTGTGTGCCGGTGTGCGGGGGCGTGTGCCTGTGTGTGCCGGTGCACGCGTGCATGCCTGTGCGTGTTCCGTTTGGCGCCAAACTGCCCATTTAAGCCGGCCTTCCTCTTTGATCAGTGCTGCCTGATCAACAGCTCTGCCGTCCGTAGTACCTGTACCTTGTGCCTATACTTTCCAGATCTCCTGACGACCCGGCCTGCTTCCTGGACCTCCCTCTGAACTCTGCCTGCACCCGACCTTTGGCCTGTCTGACTATTCTTTTGCCTGCTCCACTGTACCTCGTTGCCTGCCTGTTGCCGAACCCAGCCTGTCTCCTGACCATCCTGCTCAGTCCTGTTGCCTGTGTTCCAGCCTGCACCTGCGGCTAAAGACTGCTCTTCCATCTGCATCTGGACTTCAGTAACAGGCTCTCATACCACTCCGTACTCCTGTGCTTCCTGTTTACCTTACCAGGGGCTGCGAGTTGGATGCGTAAGGGAGCCTACCTTCTGCCCAAGTGGACTCACCGGTCTGGTAAGTAGGAGTCTGATAGTATCAGGCAGCCATGACCGAGTCCGGGCAGGGGGCCTCCCCTATGGATGAACTTTGCAGACATTTGGAAGGATTAACCCAAGCGGTGAAAAGTTTACAAGAGGGCTATACCAGATTGGAGGAACGTGTTCAGGCCCTGTCTGCACCTACCAGTCCCCAGGGGACTTCATCTGCAACCGTGGCACCCTCCGTAGTCATGCTCCCTCCAGAGCCCAAAGTACCTATACCAGAAAGGTTCTCCGGAGACCGTACCAAATATCGTGCATTCTGGAATGCATGTGGACTCTATTTCGCTCTGCAGCCTTGTACCTTCTCTCTAGAGGCCACTAAGGTGGGCTTTGTCATTTCCTTGCTGTCCGGTGAACCTCAAACCTGGGCCCATCACCTTCTGGAGCAAAAGTCCGATGCCCTGGAAAATCTGGATGCCTTCTTCTTGGCAATGTAACAACTCTATGAAGACCCTCAGCTAACCGCTACTGCCGAAGCTTCCCTGCACTCCCTCCGGCAAGGCCGCAGAGTGGCTGAGGACTATGCTGTTGAATTTAGGCGCTGGAGCTCTGATACAGCGTGGAATGACGTGGCTCTGCGCCATCAGTTTAGGATGGGTTTGTCCGACCCACTCAAGGATGAGTTAGCACGGGTCGGGGTACCCCAAACCCTGGAAGAACTAGTTAACCTGTCAATCCAGATCGACCGTCGTCTGAGAGAACGACGCACTGAAAGATCTACCAGTACCTTTCGACCCACCTGGATGCTTCCACAGGTTCCCAGTCCTCCTAGTAGGCCCTCTGCTCCACCGACTTCTCCAGCTTTCGACACTCCGGAGCCCATGCAGCTTGGCCTGCTCCGTCCCTCCTTGACCCCCGAAGATAAGTTACGAAGACGTACCCATAACCTGTGCCTCTACTGTGGGGAATCTGGGCACTACCCCAGCGTCTGCCCCAACAAGACGCGTAAGTGTCGTTCTTCTGCTCGTATATGTGCAACTATCATGCCAAAACCTAGTACTCATCTTACCATCTCTGTCACTTTGCAGCTTCCCGGAAAGGCTATCCAAGTTCCAGTCATCATTGATTCCGGAGCATGCAGCTGCTTCATCGACCTGGCCTTTGCAGCTCAGCATGATATACCACTCCAACCCAAGACCCAGAGCCTGGCTGTTCACCTTGCAGATGGTTCCGCCCTCCGTTCCGGTCCTGTCATTCAGGAGACAGTCCCCTCAGTAGCTACTATGGACTCTCAACACCAGGAATTCCTCTCTTTGGATGCCATTTCCTCACCCCTTTTCCCTGTCATCCTTGGAATGCCGTGGCTGCAGGCCACGGCATTCTGGAAGAGTGGACTGGGCTTCTGGAAGAGTGGAGTTTCTCTCTGAATATTGCCAACAACACTGCCTGCAACGAGTTACCCACGAGATGCCCCAACTTCTCTGCTTGCACCCTGATGCCAACTTACACCAAGCCATCCCAGAACCCTACCGAGATTTCTTGGACGTATTCAGCAAGAAAGGTGCAGAGATCCTACCCCCACACAAGCCCTATGATTGCCCTATAGAGATGCTACCCGGAACCGAGGTACCCTTCGGCAGGATCTTTCCATTGACTGAGCAGGAGTTGGATACATTAAAACAATATCTTGACGATAATCTAAAAAAGAAGTTTATCCGCCCGTCCACATCTCCGGCCAGCGTCGGCATATTCTTCGTAGAGAAAAAGGATCATTCTCTTCGACCATGCATCATTGCAGCTTAATTCTTAATTCGTATGCTGACTGCTGGGGCACTACAATAGTACAGCCCATGACCACTGTATACAGGATTAGTTTGGTGTTTATCTCCGCATGTAAGGTGAGAGCCTTTCTGTCTGCATTGCTGGCCGCACCTCTTCAGTTATGACTGTGTGGAGTGGCCAGTTAACATTTTTCTGCAAAACTTGGTTGCTGTTCTGCTAGATGATCATACAGCTTTAGTAACTGGTGGTATTATTTATACTATATTGTTTGTATCCAGATTTCCTACCCTCCACTGTGGCTAAGCCATTCTTAGGCTGAGCTTGGCAGCAACTGGTGTCCAGTGATTTGTGCTTTTTATCCCCTATTGAGGTAGGCCTTACCGTACAGGAGTACCCATGCCACCAGCCCTTTCTGCCTTTACCCCTCTCTTTCTTACCCTGTTTCTATCCCTCCCTCCTGCTTTTCTCCCCCTCCTCCCCCCCTCCTTGTCCCCCTTTTGTGTTTTCCTCCCCTTGTTCTCTAAATTCCCCTTCCCCTCCCAAAAAACCCCTCCCCCTTCTTTTCCCATCCCCCCCTTTCCCCCCCCCCTACCCTTCCTTGTCTCTCTTCCCCCTCCACTGGTTTTTCTCCCTTATTCTTTTTCTTTTTCTTTTCCTTTTCCCTGTGCTTTTTCCTGTTCTGTTCACTGGGACTTAACACTCCACTATGGCTCCAGGCTCAAACATATTCTATGGCTTTCTCTAAAGTACACGCCCCCGCATGTGACTGCTTGTTACCTTATGCTTGTTGGTTGACAGTCCCACTGGTTTGTTGCCCCACTATGTCCATGAAGTTTATTCCAAACGCAATGAACAAAATCATAATTGATTATTAATACTTTGTACTATGTTGTTGTTTGTCTTCTCTCTCTCTCTTTTTCCAATGCAGGTGACTCAAACTGCTCCTGAAGAAGCATTCAATTGCGAAACAAAATGTAGCGCTTTTTTTGTTTGGTATCTCTTTGTTTGAATAGAGGGTTATGGCCTCCCTCTATGGGGTGAGGGTTATCCCTCTATATGCTGCTATTTGATTGTAAGAGAGTATGAGTTAGGGCTTTGCTATACATTGCAACACCCCTTTTTTAATATATGTGTTTGTTAATTTTTGTACATTAATTTTTGTACATCTATGTTTAATAAAAACAGTTTTTTACCATATTTTATGACTGGTGCCTACAAAGTCCATTTGTCCACTCTCCTGGGTGTAGTTTTGAATATTTCTAGATTTAGGACGTTGGCACTGCTCTACTTATTAAGTCTCCACAGCCCATCCTGTGGCAAGACTTGGTACTTCTGTTCATGTTTGACCATGCATCGATTACCGGGAATTGAATCGGATAACGATTAAAAATCGCTAGCCGTTACCCCTGGTGCCTGAGTTATTCCAGAGGCTGGGAACGGTAACTGTCTTCACAAAATTGGATCTTCGCGGAGCCTATAACTTAATCCATATCTGAGAGGGGGACGAGTGGAAAACCGCTTTTCGCACTAATTTTGGGCATTTCGAGTATCTCGTTATGCCCTTCGGTCTATGCAATGCCCCAGCCACATTCCAACATTTTGTGAACGACATCTTCCGGGAATTTTTGGACCTCTATGTCATTGTTTACCTTGATGGCATTCTCATGTTCTCCTCTTCACTGACTGATCATCGCAGGCACGTTCGGAATGTCCTTGCTCGGCTCAGGCAACACGGACTGTATGCTAAACTTGATAAATGCGAGTTTGAACTCCAATGCATCCAATTTCTGGGGCTCATCATTTCAGTAGAAGGTATTAAAATGGACCCCCAAAAGGTGTCCTCCATCCTGGACTGGCCCGCACCTACAGACAGGAAGGGGGTCCAACATTTCGTTGGATTTTCCAATTTTTATAGGAAATTCATCAGAGACTTTTCCAAGATCATCGCCCCCATTACTAACAAAACAGGGAACCCGATTCTGCTGGACCCCCGGGGCTCAATCAGCCTTTGAAAAATTAAAAGGACTATTCACATCGGCCTCCATCCTCGAACACCCTAACTCTGCCTTGCCATTCGTGTTGGAGGTTGATGCCTCAGAAGTCGCAGTAGGGGCAGTACTCTCCCAATGTCAGGGCCCCAAAGCTCTTCTGTTCCCAATAGCTTTCTTCTCTCGCAAACTCTCTGTGTCTGAAAGGAACTACGATGTGGGAAACTGGGAGCTTCTGGCCATCAAGACGGCTCTGGAGGAGAGGCGCTATCTTTTGGAGGGTGCTGTACATCCTATTCTAATCTACACGGACCACAAAAACTTGGAATATTTGAGATCTGCCAAGAGACTAAAACCACGACAAGCCAGATGGGCACTCTTCTTCTCCCGCTTTCAATTTCACATCACTTACAGACCTGGCTCTAAAAACATCAAACCGGACGCACTCTCGCGAATGTTCCATGACTCCAAAGAGACTGTCCCTCCGGACACTATCCTGCCTGTGGGAAATGTTCTACTTCTTCAGGGGGATTTAATCTCTAGAATAAGGCAAGCTTCCACAGAAATACCCTAACCCACCGAGACCAGCCTAAGAGATGGTTTACTATGGCATGAGGGCAAGATCATGGTTCCTGAGAGCCTTAGGGTGCCGGTACTAGAGCTTTGCCATGACCACAAGCTGGCAGGTCATTTCGGGGCCCGGAAGACAACCGAACTGGTGCAGCGCCCCTTTTGGTGGCCACAGTTGGCCGAGGACTGTAGGAGTTACGTCAGTTCCTGCCACACCTGTGCCCGAAGCAAGAGTAAACGGACGAAGGTCTGGGGCTTATTGAAACCCTTGCCCATTCCTGACAGACCCTGGAAAATGATCTCAATGGATTTCATCGTGGAGCTACCCCCATCCGAAGGCTTCTCTACCATCTTTGTCATAATTGATAGATTGTCGAAAATGGCGCACTTCCTGCCCATGAAGGGCACACCCTCAGCCGTGAAAACGGCGAAGATCTTCATTAAAGAAATCGTGAGATTACATGGGGTTCCCTCTAATATCGTCTCGGACTGGGGTGTTCAATTCGCCTCCAGGTTCTGAAAGGCGTTGTGTGGTTCCCTCGAAATTGAACTAGCGTTCTTTTCGGCCTATCACCCCCAGACAAATGGCCAGACGGAGAGAACAAACCAGACCTTGGAGCAATACCTCCGTTGTTTCTCGGTCTTTTCCCAGGATGACTGGGTTTCCCTGTTACCAGTTGCAGAATTTTCATACAATAACTCTCTGCATTCAGCCATCAACCAAACACCATTTTTTGCCAACTATGGATTTCATCCCTCCTTTCTACCCAGCTCGATACCTGAATGCTCCCTCCCTGCAATGACTGAAACAATGAAGTTCTTCTCTGCCAATAGCAAACTTCTGCAGGAAACTATGGCCCAATCCCAGGCTTCTTATAAAAGGATGTTCAACAAGAAGAGGCGTGGGGAACTTATCCTGGAGCCTGGCAACCAAGTGTGGCTATCTACAACTAACTTAAAAATGGCTTGCCCCTCTAGGAAACTGGGGCCTAAATTCATGGGACCCTTCCCGGTAAGAAGAAAGATAAACGACGTAGCGTATGAGCTCAGCCTGCTGGATTCCTTTTGAAAACGCCCGGTTTTCCATATGTCCTTACTGAAACTGGTTGTTCCTAATCCTTTCACCGATCGTAATGCCAATCCACCTGAGCCTGTTATGATCAATAACGAGGAGGAGTTTGAAATCGAGGCAATTCTGGACTGCAGGAAAAGGCGCAATCAAATCCAGTATCTCATCAAATGGAAGGGGTATGGACCCGAGGATAACTCTGGGAGCCTGAGAGTAATCTTCACTCTGAGGAACTGCTGCAAGCCTTTAAAAACTCCCATGCAACCAGGTTGGCCCAGCTGTGCATCCAGAGGCTGCCCTTGAGGAGGGGGCACTGTCAGAGAGCTCACCTCGGCAGGCAGGGGGCTCGCGGTGGTGTGCGTCAGGGCGCGTCAGGGGGTGTTGGCGCGCGTGTTCCTGCGGGTCCTGTTGCGCACGTTCCTTGCAGCTCCGGTATGCGTGTCCCGGTCAGGTCTGTTGTGTGTGCCGGTGTGCGGGGGCATGCACGTGGGCGTATGCGCGTGTCTGTGCATGCCGGTGCGCGCACTCCGTTTGGCGCCAAACTGCCCATTTAAGCCGGCCTGCCTCTTTGATCAGTGCTGCCTGATCAACAGCTCTGCCGTCCGTAGTACCTGTACCTTGTGCCTATACTTTCCAGATCTCCTGACGACCCGGCCTGCTTCCTGGACCTCCCTCTGAACTCTGCCTGCACCTGACCTTTGGCCTGTCTGACTATTCTTTTGCCTGCTCCACTGTACCTCATTGCCTGCCTGTTGCCGAACCCAGCCTGTCTCCTGACCATCCTGCTCAGTCCTGTTGTCTGTGTTCCAGCCTGCACCTGCGGCTAAAGACTGCTCTTCCATCTGCATCTGGACTTCAGTAACAGGCTCTCATACCACTCCGTACTCCTGTGCTTCCTGTTTACCTTACCAGGGGCTGCGAGTTGGATGCATAAGGGAGCCTACCTTCTGCCCAAGCGGACTCACCGGTCTGGTAAGTAGGAGTCTGATAGGAACCCCACACCAAAATTTAAAAAAAGGCGTGGGGTCCCCCTAAAAATCCATACCAGACCCTTATCCGAGCACGCAACCTGACAGGCCGCATCCGAGCATGCAACCTGGCAGGCCGCAGGAAAAGAGGGGGGACGAGAGAGATCCCCCCCTCCTGAATCGTACCAAAATTGAAAAAAAAATGGCGTGGGGTCCCCCTAAACATCCATACCAGACCCTTATCCGAGCACGCAACCTGGCAGGCCTCATTAAAAAAGGGTGGGACGAGAGAGCGCCCCCCTCCTGAATCGTACCAGGCCACATGCCCTCAACATTGGGAGGGTGCTTTGGGGTAGCCCCCAAAACACCTTGTTCCCATGTTGATGGGGACAAGAGCCTCATCCCCACAACCCTTGCCCGGTGGTTGTGGGGGTCTGTGGGTGGGGGGCTTATCGGAATCTGGAAGCCCCCTTTAACAAGGGGACCTCCAGATCCCAGCCCTCCCCCCGTGTGTGAAATGGTAAGGGGGTACCCCTACCATTTCACGTAACCCCGTCCCCTTCTGACGTCACGGGGAATGCCACAGATAAGAAGACGCCACAGATGAAGATGCAGGATGATAACACCGGAGGAAGAACCAGAAGAACCAGAAGAAGAAGAAGATGGAGGAAGAAACCGAAGGAAGAGAGAAGATAGAAGAAAGAAGAAAGAAGAAGCATTTAACATTTTTGATAGTATTTTTGTGAAATGGTAGGGGTAAGTACCCCTTACCATTTCACACAAGGGGAGGGCCGGGATCTGGGGGTCCCCTTGTTAAAGGGGGCTTCCAGATTCCGATAAGCCCCCCGCCTGCAGACCTCCACAACCACCGGGCAAGGGTTGCGGGGATGAGGCCCTTGTCCCCATTAACATGGGGACAAGGTGTTTTGAGGGGCCACCCCAAAGCACCCTCCCAATGTTGAGGGCATGTGGCCTGGTACGGTTCAGGAGGGGGGCGCTCTCTCGTCCCACCCTTTTTTCCTGAGGCCTGCCAGGTTGCGTGCTCAGATAAGGGTCTGGTATGGATGTTTAGGGGGACCCCACGCCATTTTTTTTTCAATTTTGGCCGGGGTTCCCCTTAATATCCATATCAGACCTGAAGGGCCTGTTATGGAATTTAGGGGGACCCCAAGTCATTTTTTTTTAAATTGTGGTTCGGGGTTCCCCTGTGGGGAATTCCCATGCGTTTTTATCAATGAACTTTTATGTGTATTGTCGAACCGGCAATTCATTAATAGCCGCAAGTACTTTTAAATGACTTTTTTTCCTTTGAAATGTCATTTTGCTGTGAGACTGTTCTAAACACGGGAAACATGCGCCCCTTTACAGGCATACTATAGACACCCCCCAGGTATGAAATTTAAAGGAATATTACACTTTTATTGTTTCACTTTAAGCATTATTAAAATCACTGCTCCCAAAAAAACAGCCGTTTTTAAAACTTTTTTTGCATTGATCCTTGTCCCCTGGGGCAGGACCCGGGTCCCCAAACACTTTTTATGACAATAACTTGCATATAAGCCTTTAAAATTAGCACTTTTGATTTCTCACATAGATTTTAAAGGGTGTTCCGCGGCTTTCGAATTTGTGGCGAACACCCCAAATTGTTCGCTGTTCGGCGAACAGCCAATGTTCGAGTCAAACGTGAGTTCAACTTGAACTCGAAGCTCATCCCTACTGGGGACCTTTGACACAGTGTTACTTTAGATTCAGGTCCATGTCCTCCAAGACACACAGACTCTGGGAACCCTGTATATGCCATATTAGAAATAGTGACTGAGAAAATATATCTTGGATTACTTAAAATGGGACAGTAATAATTATCCACATTATCTCCCAGGATATATGTAAGGACTATTCTTGGTTTGTTTGATTCTGAATTCAACATGTTAGTTGAGAGAACTGATCACATTGGCCTCTGTACAATAGAGGAGACAGGCCGACTCCTGCTGGAGCTCCTGCGATTGTGTGAAGGTGTCCTGTGTTATACTTATGATAATGTATAATCTACTGTGTGAAGCTTAATTAGCTTGTGTTAATTCTGTTTCTGGTTACAGTTATATTGTTAGAGTTACTGTATATAAGACTTGTATTTTGGTTCCAATAAAGGAGTCCATGTTCAGCAACTAAACAAGTATTGTCTTGTTTTGTGCTTGTGAGCAGTTGGAATATCTGATATCTATATTCAGACTGGGAGTAAGCGGTATGGGATGAAAGCACTCAAGCGGAGTGTGGGACGTTTTCGTTACATTGGTGGCAAGCAGTGGGACGCTTCCTTCAGTCTGGGACATCCAAACTTACACCTGGATCCAAGGTCCAGATAGCAGGAGAGGATAGGAGAGGTACAGATACCTGCCGCCATGGAAGAGGAATTCAGAAGGAGGTTGCGAGAGATGCAGATACAGGACAGAGGACCAGTATCGGAGCAGGTCCTGCTGGGATGGTTTGATTCTATCTGCGGGTGCTATTTTTGAGAGAAAAACCACACAGGGAGCAGACAGCTAAATTAAGCAGGCTGCTCTGGGCAGAGATGCAGCTGGATGAGAGCTACAGAGCCCTCTGGTGGCATGTATCACAAGCATGCCCTTGGATGGCGGATGACAGCCCAACGGAAGGCTTTGGCTGTTGTATGTGAAGCTGACAGGGGACCCTAACTTTGGGAGTGATTTGGAGTGGCAGTTGGTCGAAATCATGGATTTCAGAGAAGGGCTACTGAATGTCTCAGAAGTGCACTGGGCACTGAAAGATATAGAGTTTCTGGCCGTTCAGGAATGGGAGCTGGAGATCGCCTACATACAGCTGCTAGACTCTGCTCAGCGCCAGGACTGGGCTCCCTTTGCCTGGGACTATCAGGAAATACCAGTTGAAAGCTCTGAAATCCTGGCTGAAGAGTCGAAAATGTGGCAGAGTAACACTGTGCTTTGCCAACCTGCCCCCACAGCTATGGACGCAGAGGTTTTATGGCGGATGCAGCAAGTGCTGACTGACCTTTGATGATCCTGTTTCTGCATTGGATGATCTTGGATGGAGGAATGTGCCTGTCCAGCAG